>NW_027361803.1:8190000-8350000 GCF_039654945.1 Dendrobates tinctorius | reverse complement strand
TATACCCTATGAGGAGGCAGCATTATACCCTATGAGGGGGCAGCATTATACCCTATGAGGATGCAGCATTATACCCTATGAGGGGGCAGCATTATACCCTATGAGGAGGCAGCATTATACCCTATGAGGGGGCAGCATTATACCCTATGAGGAGGCAGCATTATACCCTATGAGGATGCAGCATTATACCCTATGAGGGGGCAGCATTATACCCTATGAGGATGCAGCATTATACCCTATGAGGGGGCAGCATTATACCCTATGAGGAGGCAGCATTATACCCTATGAGGATGCAGCATTATACCCTATGAGGGGGCAGCATTATACCCTATGAGGATGCAGCATTATACCCTATGAGGGGGCAGCATTATACCCTATGAGGAGGCAGCATTATACCCTATGAGGAGGGCAGCATTATACCCTATGAGGAGGCAGCATTATACCCTATGAGGGGGCAGCATTATACCCTATGAGGAGGCAGCATTATACCCTATGAGGAGGCAGCATTATACCCTATGAGGGGGCAGCATTATACCCTATGAGGGGATGCATTATACCCTATGAGGAGGCAGCATTATACCCTATGAGGAGGGCAGCATTATTCCCTATGAGGGGGGCAGTATTATACCCTATGAGGGGGGCAGTATTATACCCTATGAGGGGGGCAGTATTATACCCTATGAGGGGGCAGCATTATTCCCTATGAGGGGGTGCATTATACCCTATGACCTATGAGGGGGGCAGTATTATACCCTATGAGGGGGGCAGTATTATACCCTATGAGGGGGTGCATTATTCCCTATGAGGGGGGCAGTATTATACCCTATGAGGGGGGCAGTATTATATTCTATGAGATGGCTGCATTATATTCTATGAGATGGCTGCATTATACTATGTGAGGGGGCTGCTTTATATTCTATGAGGGGGCTACCCCAACTCCTGCTACATAATTAAGACATGTACAACCTTATATTATACCCGGATATTAGCGTGTTTTACCGCATAATTGGTGGTCTGGTATTTAACTCTATGCAGCTACATAGTGGGCCCCAAGAATGATTTTCTCTGGTGGGCCCAAGGTGTTCCAGTCCGACGCTGGTACTCACTATGTCTAACACAGTCCCTTAGTATATAGTGTACTCACTAATTCTGTATAAAACCATCCTGTTACATAGTTTCCTCTTTTATTATGTATAACACCATCCCTTATTACGTACCAACCTCTATAGTTATATATGGTGCTGTCCCTTATTATATTGCTTCCTCTGCTGTTATGTATAGTGCTGTCTCTTACATAGTGTATTCTTGTTATTTACAGTGTCCTCTTTTATTACAGTACATAGTCCTCTCAAGGGCCCCGCCACTCTGTACACAGCGGAATTCAGGCCAGGGTTCGCGGCTGAGGTCAGGTAAGCAGCTCCGCCGCGATCCTAATGTGACTCTAGTATGCATTTTCGGTAAGAAGGTGTGTCTTGAAGGGGGTGCATCTTGAAGGGGGTGCGTCTTGAAGGGGGGGGTGTCTTTGAGGGGGCCCTGTTTAAAAGTTTGCTATGGGGCCCAATCAGTTCTAGTTACGCCCCTGGTGTATACAGTGTAGTGTGTATATAGTGTATACAGTGTAGTGTGTGTATATAGTGTATACAGTGTAGTGTGTGTATATAGTGTATACAGTGTAGTGTGTATATAGTGTAGTGTGTGTATATAGTGTATACGGTGTAGTGTGTGCATATATAGTGTATACGGTGTAGTGTGTGTATATATAGTGTATATGGTGTAGTGTGTGTATATAGTGAATACGGTGTAGTGTGTGTATATATAGTGTATACGGTGCAGTGAGTATACAGTGTATACAGTGTAGTGTGTGTATACAGTGTAGTGTGTATACAGTGTAGTGTGTATATAGTGTATACAGTGTAGTGTGTGTATATAGTGTATACAGTGTAGTGTGTATACAGTGTAGTGTGTGTGTATAGTGTATACAGTGTAGTGTGTGTGTATAGTGTATACAGTTTAGTGTGTGTATATAATGTATACAGTGTAGTGTGTATATAGTGTATACAGTGTAGTGTGTGTATATAGTGTATACAGTGTAGTGTGTGTATATAGTGTATACAGTGTAGTGTGTATGTATACAGTGTAGTGTGTGTATATAACATATACAGTGTAGTGTGTGTGTATATAGTGTATACAGTGTAGTGTGTGTATACAGTGTAGTGTGTGTATATAGTGTATACAGTGTAGTGTGTGTATATAACATATACAGTGTAGTGTGTGTGTATATAGTGTATACAGTGTATACAGTGTAGTGTGTGTATACAGTGTAGTGTGTGTATATAGTGTATACAGTGTAGTGTGTATATAGTGTATACAGTGTAGTGTGTGTATATAGTGTATACAGTGTAGTGTGTGCATATATAGTGTATACGGTGTAGTGTGTGTATATATAGTGTATATGGTGTAGTGTGTGTATATAGTGAATACGGTGTAGTGTGTGTATATATAGTGTATACGGTGCAGTGAGTATACAGTGTATACAGAGTAGTGTGTGTATACAGTGTAGTGTGTATACAGTGTAGTGTGTATATAGTGTATACAGTGTAGTGTGTGTATATAGTGTATACAGTGTAGTGTGTATACAGTGTAGTGTGTATATAGTGTATACAGTGTAGTGTGTGTGTATAGTGTATACAGTTTAGTGTGTGTATATAATGTATACAGTGTAGTGTGTATATAGTGTATACAGTGTAGTGTGTGTATATAGTGTATACAGTGTAGTGTGTATATAGTGTATACAGTGTAGTGTGTATGTATACAGTGTAGTGTGTGTATATAACATATACAGTGTAGTGTGTGTATATAGTGTATACAGTGTATACAGTGTAGTGTGTGTATACAGTGTAGTGTGTGTATATAGTGTATACAGTGTACTGTGTGTATATAGTGTATACAGTGTAGTGTGTGTACACAGTGTAGTGTGTGTGTATATAGTGTATACAGTGTAGTGTGTATATGGTGTATACAGTGTAGTGTGTATATGGTGTATACAGTGTAGTGTGTGTACACAGTGTAGTGTGTGTGTATATAGTGTATACAGTGTAGTGTGTATATAGTGTATACAGTGTAGTGTGTGTATACAGTGTAGTGTGTGTATATAGTGTATACAGTGTAGTGTGTGTATATAGTGTATACAGTGTAGTGTGTATATAGTGTATACAGTATAGTGTGCATATAGTGTATACAGTGTAGTGTGTGTATATAATGTATACAGTGTAGTGTGTGTATATAGTGTATACAGTGTAGTGTGTATATAGTGTATACAGTGTAGTGTGTATATAGTGTATACAGTGTAGTGTGTATATAGTGTATACAGTGTAGTGTGTGTATATAGTGTATACAGTGTAGTGTGTATATATAGTGTATACAGTGTAGTGTGTATATAGTGTATTGAATAGTAGGTGTGACCCCCTACCCCCTTCAGATGGGCTGATCCCAGGAGCCCTGACAATACATTCTTGTTTTAAGATCAGCTGTGATTTGAGTGCAGACGTGAAGGAGTCACGAACTGAGTTGAGGCCAGCGCGTGACGTCCGTGGGATTGTGTGGAATCCTGTGGACTATTGCAAGGATTATTGTTATCGCATCTGGCACAAGGACTATCGTGAGGTGCCCGGATTTGTTTCCATTGTGTGGACTTATTGTGGACTTCTCATGGACTCCAAGGACATTATGGATATTTGATGTTGTATGCTCCCTGCCTTAATAAATCTCGTTGGATCGTCCCTCGGCCTGTTGTCCCTTCTTGCTCTGTCGTATACCCCGTCACAGTGTGTATATAGTGTATACAGTGTAGTGTGTGTGTATATAGTGTATACAGTAGTGTGTATACAGTGTAGTGTGTGTGTATATAGTGTATACAGTGTAGTGTGTGTATAGTGTATACAGTGTAGGGTGCATATAGTGTATACAGTGTAGTGTGTGTATACAGTGTAGTGTGTATATATATAGTGTATACAGTGTAGTGTGTATACAGTGTAGTGTGGTGTGTATACAGTGTAGTGTGTGTGTATAGTGTATACAGTGTCGTGTGTATACAGTGTAGTGTGTATATAGTGTATACAGTGTAGTGTGTATATAGTGTATACAGTGTAGTGTGTGTATAGTGTATACAGTGTAGTGTGTATATAGTGTATACAGTGTAGTGTGTGTGTATATAGTGTATACAGTGTAGTGTGTATACAGTGTAGTGTCTATATTGTGTGTGTATACAGTGTAGTGTGGTGTGTATACAGTGTAGTGTGTATACAGTGTAGTGTGTATATAGTGTATACAGTGTAGTGTGTATACAGTGTAGTGTGTATATAGTGTATACAGTGTAGTGTGTGTATATAGTGTATACAGTGTAGTGTGTGTATAGTGTATACAGTGTAGTGTGTATACAGTGTAGTGTCTATATTGTGTGTATACAGTGTAGTGTGGTGTGTATACAGTGGTTTGTATATAGTGTATACAGTGTAGTGTGTATACAGTGTAGTGTGTATACAGTGTAGTGTGTGTATATAGTGTATACAGTGTAGTGTGTGTATAGTGTATACAGTGTAGTGTGTGTATAGTGTATACAGTGTAGTGTGTATATAGTGTATATAGTGTAGTGTGTGTATAGTGTATACAGTGTAGTGTGTGTATAGTGTATACAGTGTAGTGTGTATATAGTGTAGTGTGTATATAGTGTATGTAGTGTATACAGTGTAGTGTGTGTATATAGTGTATACAGTGTAGTGTGTGTGTATATAGTGTATATAGTGTATACAGTGTAGTGTGTGTATGTAGTGTATACAGTGTAGTGTGTGTATATAGTGTATACAGTGTAGTGTGTGTGTATATAGTGTATATAGTGTATACAGTGTAGTGTGTGTATATAGTGTATACAGTGTAGTGTGTGTATATAGTGTATTCAGTGTAGTGTGTATATAGTGTATACAGTGTAGTGTATACAGTGTAGTGTGTGTATATAGTGTATACAGTGTAGTGTATACAGTGTAGTGTGTATATAGTGTATACAGTGTAGTGTGTGTATATAGTGTATACAGTGTAGTGTGTGTATATAATGTATACAGTGTAGTGTGTGTATATAGTGTATACAGTGCAGTGTGTGTATACAGTGTAGTGTGTATACAGTGTAGTGTGTATATAGTGTATACAGTGTAGTGTGTATATAGTGTATACAGTGTAGTGTGTGTGTATATAGTGTATACAGTGTAGTGTGTGTATATAGTGTATACAGTGTAGTGTATATAGTGTATACAGTGTGTGTGTATATAGTGTATACAGTGTATACAGTGTGTGTGTGTATATAGTGTAGTGTATATAGTGTAGTGTATATAGTGTATACAGTGTAGTGTGTATATAGTGTATACAGTGTAGTGTGTGTATATAGTGTATACAGTGTAGTGTGTGTGTGTATATAGTGTATACAGTGTAGTGTGTGTATATAGTGTATACAGTGTAGTGTGTGTATAGTGTATACAGTGTAGAGTGTGTATAGTGTATACAGTGTGTGACGGGAGTATTCTCCAGAGCAAGGAGGGACAACAGGCCTGGGAACGATCCAACAGATTTATTGACCAGAACACAGGAACAACACAAAGGTAATTTGCAGAGTCCCAAAATAAGTCCACAGGAAACTGATTCGGGGGCACCTCCCGACAATCCTTGTGCCAGATCACAAAACCATAGTCCTTTTAGAGTCCCAGAAATCCGCCACGATCACACAGAGGCCGAGGCTTCCTCAGACAGCCTCGCCCTTCTCTTTCAGCATCCAACTCACATCTGATGGGTCACACATAAGTCCATTGTCTTGGGCTCCTGGGATCAGCCCAAGTGTAGGGGAGTAGAAGTTCCCACCTCCTAGTCAATGGTTTGGTCCATCGCATGGCTCCGAGGTGTCTGCAAGGATGTGTATTGTGAGTCCTCCCCCTGCTGAGGAGAACAATGGTGTTTCCCCTAGCTGTGTTGACCCAAGCCTGAATTCAATTATGGTCTAGATACACAAGTCTTGTGGAAAGGAGACAGGTTACTTACATAATTACATTATAGTCCCAGAGACACAGGCAATGGGGAAAGGAAACATATTGTTACAGGTATACACAAGACATTGCAAAGTATTGGGGAAAAATACATATCATGACAATCCCTTCCCCTCCTAATTTGTGTACGTACTAGGGACCTCTACAGGTCACTGGTTAAGTACACACAGGCATGGCTGACTAGACTCAGGGCTCCTCCTGCCTGGACAGTCCATCTGCATTTTGGTGTTGGCTGCCTCTTCTATACTGTATGGTAAAGTTATAGGGCTGCAGAGCCAGGCTCCATCGTAGTAAGCGTCCATTGTCACCAGAGACTCTGTTCAGCCAGGTGAGGGGATTGTGATCAGTAACCACAGTGAATTCTCGTCCATACAGATACGGCCTTAGTTTCCTAAGGGCCCACACTACAGCCAGACATTCTTTTTCAACAGTTGCATAGGCCACTTCTCGGTCCAGCAGTTTCCTGCTAAGGTAGGCAATGGGGTGTTCGTCCCCAGCTGCATTCACCTGGCTGAGGACAGACCCCAGTCCATAAGCAGAGGCGTCCGTCTGCACAATGAATCTCCTCTTGTAATCTGGAGCAGCCAGAACAGGGTCGCAGACCAGGGCGTCCTTCAGCCGGTTAAAAGCCTCATCACAGGCTGGAGTCCAGATCACCAGCCGGGGCATCGTTTTCTTGGTCAGGTCGGTAAGAGGCTTGGCCACAGTGCTGAAATGAGAAACAAATTTTCGGTAATAACTGGCAGTGCCCAAGAAAGCCATAACTTGTTTCTTAGATTGGGGTACAGGCCAGTCTCTAATAGCCTGGATTTTGGCAGGTTCAGGACGGAGCTTCCCTCCTCCTACTCTATACCCTAGGTACTGGACTTCACCCATCCCCAATTGGCATTTATCTGGTCGAATGGTTAGGCCTGCTGCAAGAAGCAGGTCAAGAATAATGGCTACTTGGTTCAGATGTTCCTCCCACGTCTGGCTGAAGATGGCGATATCATCCAAGTAGGCACAAGCAAAGTCACCACATCCCCGGAGGATCTGGTCCACCATTCTCTGGAAGGTGGCCGGGGCATTCTTCATTCCAAAGGGCATATTTAGGAATTCATACAGACCAAAGGGGGTTATAAAAGCGGACCGTTCTCTCCCTTCCTCCGTGAGAGGGATTTGCCAGTATCCCTTACTGAGATCCAAGGTAGTGACATATCGGGATCCAGCCAGTCGGGCTAGAAGTTCGTCAATACGAGGCATTGGGTAAGGATCACTGACGGTATGGTCGTTTAGTCGTCGATAGTCCACACAAAATCGAGTACTCCCATCCTTCTTGGGTACTAACACCACAGGAGAGGCCCAAGGGCTATGGGAGGCCTGGATTACCCCAAGGTAACATCTCCTCCAGTTCGTGCTGCATGGTGTTTCGAACTGATTCAGGTACCCGGTAAGGAGCCTGTTGTATGGGATGGATGCCCTGAGTGTCCACATGATGTTGGGTGACGGTGGTTCGACCTGGTTGGGATGAGAAAGCAGCACATCTCTGTTGAAGCACTCCCAGCATCTGGTTTTTCTGTAAGGAATCCAGGTGATCTCCCAGAGGAACCTGTTCCACAGTGGATGGGGCTCTCGCTGCTTCCACGAGATCAGGTAGGGAGTCCTCATCCTCTTGACCGTCCTCTGAAGCTAGCCGACAGCTTGCTATCATTGGAAGGTTCCGGTCATGGTACTCCTTAATCATATTCACATGGACAGTCTTTTGTCTTAGCCCCTGATCATCTAAAGCAAGAAGGTAATTGGTGTCATTCAGTTTTCTGAGAACCCGGAAGGGACCCTCCCATGCTGTCTGCAGTTTATTCTGCCGATGGGGAACAATCATTAAGACCTGTTGTCCTTCTACAAACTCCCGGTAGCGTGCTTTACGGTCATACCATGTCTTCTGTCTGGTTTGAGCCATCCGCACATGACTCTGGGCAAAACTAGCAAGTTGGGCCAGGGTTTCTCGCAGCTTTAGGACATAAGGGACAACAGGGGCCCCTGTATCGTCAACTTGCCCCTCCCAGTATTCCTTGAGCAGGGTTAAGGGTCCTCGGACCTTTCTTCCATAGAGTAGTTCAAAGGGGGAGAACCCAGTGGACTCCTGGGGAACTTCCCGATAGGCAAACAAGAGATGGGGTAGGTACTTCTCCCAGTTTGAATCTCTGTCAGTGAAGGCCCTCAGCATATTCTTCAAAGTGCCATTGAATTGTTCACAAAGTCCATTTGTTTGGGGATGATACGGGGTCGTGCGGATCGCTCGTACTCCACAGGTGCGCCACAGACACTGGACCAGCTCCGACATGAACTGGGAGCCTTGGTCCGACAAGATCTCACTGGGAAATCCTACTCTGGTGAAAATGGTAACCAGAGCCTCGGCCACCTTGGCTGCAGAAATACTTGACAAGGCCACCGCTTCTGGATATCGGGTGGCATAGTCCACAACAGTGAGAATGTACTGCTTTCCAGATTTACTTGGTTTAGCCAGAGGTCCAATGATATCAACAGCTACTCTTTGAAAGAGTTCTTCTATTATAGGGAGCGGTTGCAGGGGTGCCTTTGGGTGATCTCCGGGTCGCCCTCTGCGCTGACATATGTCGCAAGTTCGGCAGAAATGCGCCACTGCTTGGGAAATCCCAGGCCAATAGAAAGATTGAGTCAATCGTCTCTCGGTGCGGGTTTTGCCTTGATGGCCAGCAGTAGGAATATCATGAGCAAGGTGTAATAGGGGAATTCTGTATTTCTGAGGAACAATCAGCTGTTTGCTATAAGTCCAGGGCTTATCTAGGGAGTCAGCATTGGTAACCCGATACAGAAGTCCATTTTCTCTGATAATTCTTTCTCCATTCTCCCCTAGCTGCCCTATTTCAGCTCGAGCTCTAAAACTAGCTAGGGTGGGGTCAGTCTCCACTTCTTGTCTAAACTGAACTTTATCCCAGGTAACATTCATATTATCCCCACAAGAAGAATCACTCACCGGCTGTGACGGCGGTTCTGGTGCCCTCATTTCCATGGATGGGTTGTACACGTCCACATTTGCTGCTCTCTTGGCTTGACTTCGGGTTACCGCACCGACAAAGTGGCAATGAAGATTCCCCACATCATTTCCTAGAAGAATGTCTGCAGGGAGGCCGCTCATCACACCGACCACGCATTGTTTGGCCCCAAAGCCATAATCCAGGGTCACACTCGCTCTTGGAATATATCTCTGGGTACCTCCAGCCAATTCAATGGCAATTCCTGGTCCCTTTTGAATTGCTTCTGGTTGAATTACTCGGGGATCGGCTATGGTGAGAAAAGCCCCAGTGTCACGGAAGCCAACAACTTTTTGACCATCCAGCACGACCTCCTGTAGATGTTTGTGCTGAAGATCAGAAGAACAGGTGGCTGGGGCTCGCACCCCATAGACTCCTGGTAGGGAAGCCAGGATATCAGAGTCACTTGGCAAGTCATCAGGCACTGAATCCATCTCTTCTCCAGGTGAGGGGGTCTGTAGATAATGAACAGGCAAAGGCGGTCTGTAGGTGTTCTGCCTCCGTACACCTGGACATTGGAATTGCATATGCCCGGGCTGCCCACATCCATAGCATCTGCGCTCCGGGATTCTTCCTCCACGTCGTAGTCCCAAAGGTGGAGCAGGAGTAATGCGAGGCACAGTCACACGAAGGTCACCATGAGTTGATGGTCTAGTGGGATGGTGAATATTGGAGGGAGAAGGACCAGGGGCCGCCAGCGTTGGGGGGCTGGTAGTGTTTTTCTCCCTGAGTATTAATTTTTTCCACTGAGGCTTGATGGTGAGAGCCTCATCAGCTAGAGCTGCAGCTTCCTCCACTGTTGCTGGTCTCCTTTCACGCACCCATTCCCGTATCTCAGCGGGGCACTTAAAATAAAACTGCTCGTTTAGGATGACCTGCAGGAACGTCTCCCAGGTTATGGCCTCCTCTGCCTCCAGCCAGCGATTACATATATGTTTGAGTTTGTGAGCATACATCTTGAAGGACACTTCCTCATCACAGGCTAAAGTACGGAACTGAGTCCTGTAAGTGTCTGGGGTCACAGCATAATGTTCTAGAATAGTCTGTTTAATCTCCGCATACTCACAGTTCCACCGAGGGTCCATAGCTCTATAGGCTGCGGCAGCTCCACCCTCTAAGAGCCCCACAAGATGTCGGACGCGCTCCCTTTCCGGGACTTCCATTAATCGACACTGATGCTCAAAGTCCAGGAAGAAGCCCTCAATGTCACCGGAAGCCTCATTAAACGGCTTGAAGTCTTTGCGGGACACTCTGGGGAGTTCCCTCATGGGGGATGCTGTGGGTACAGTCTGTCTGGAGCTTCTCGCTGCCTCCAAAGCGATCTCCCTCTCCAGCATTGCCCTCTCCTCCATCCTGCGCTGCCTCTCCTTGGCTGTGCGCATGACCTCCCTCTTATCTTCTATGGTAGCCTCTTCTCCCAGCAAGGCCATCTCCTCCTCGTACCACACAACCCACTGACTTTTTTGGGTATTCACCTCCGGCTGCCGTCTTTCCTCGCTTTGCTGTGAGGATCCTTCCTCAGCATCATCTTGCAGGCGAACTGCTTCCAAAGCCTCAATCAGCTGCTCCTTGGAGAGTCCCTTGTAGCTGACTCCCAGTTCACGGGCCTTTGTAGGTTCACCGCAGTCCAGTTCTTGTACTCTGCGGTGCTGGTTCCCGATGTTAATGGGCCGTTCTCCTCCATTCCTTCTGCTCAGATCCCACCGCTGCCAACCAGTTTGTGACGGGAGTATTCTCCAGAGCAAGGAGGGACAACAGGCCTGGGAACGATCCAACAGATATATTGACCAGAACACAGGAACAACACTAAGGTAATTTGCAGAGTCCCAAAATAAGTCCACAGGAAACTGATTCGGGGGCACCTCCAGACAATCCTTGTGCCAGATCACAAAACCATAGTCCTTTAAGAGTCCCAGAAATCCGCCACGATCACACTAAGGCCGAGGCTTCCTCAGACAGCCTCGCCCTTCTCTTTCAGCATCCAACTCACATCTGATGGGTCACACATAAGTCCATTGTCTTGGGCTCCTGGGATCAGCCCAAGTGTAGGGGAGAGAAGTTCCCACCTCCTAGTCAATGGTTTGGTCCATCGCATGGCTCCGAGGTGTCTGCGAGGATGTGTATTGTGAGTCCTCCCCCTGCTGAGGAGAACAATGGTGATTCCCCTAGCTGTGTTGACCCAAGCCTGAATTCAATTACGGTCTAGATACACAAGTCTTGTGGAAAGGAGACAGGTTACTTACATAATTACATTATAGTCCCAGAGACACAGGCAATGGGGAAAGGAAACATATTGTTACAGGTATACACAAGACATTGCAAAGTATTGGGGAAAAATACATATCATGACACAGTGTATACAGTGTGTGTGTGTATAGTGTAGTGTTTATAGTGTATACAGTGTAGTGTATATAGTGTATACAGTGTAGTGTGTATATAGTGTATACAGTGTAGTGTGTATATAGTGTATACAGTGTAGTGTGTGTGTATATAGTGTAGAGTGTATATAGTGTAGTGTGTGTATACAGTGTAGTGTGTGTATAGTGTATACAGTGTAGAGTGTATAGTGTGTGTGTATATAGTGTATACAGTGTATACAGTGTGTGTGTATATAGTGTAGTGTATATAGTGTAGTGTGTGTATATAGTGTATACAGTGTAGTGTGTATATAGTGTATACAGTGTAGAGTGTATATAGTGTATACAGTGTAGTGTGTGTATATAGTGTATACAGTGTAGTGTGTGTATACAGTGTAGTGTGTGTATATAGTGTATACAGTGTAGTGTGTGTATACAGTGTAGTGTGTGTATATAGTGTATACAGTGTAGTGTGTGTATAGTATATACAGTGTAGAGTGTATATAGTGTATACAGTGTAGTGTGTATACAGTGTAGTGTATATAGTATATACAGTGTATACAGTGTGTGTGTATATAGTGTAGTGTATATAGTGTATATAGTGTAGTGTGTGTATATAGTGTATACAGTGTAGTGTGTATATAGTGTATACAGTGTAGTGTGTGTATATAGTGTATACAGTGTAGTGTGTATATAGTGTATACAGTGTAGTGTGTGTATATAGTGTATACAGTGTAGTGTGTGTATATAGTGTATACAGTGTAGTGTGTATATAGTGCATACAGTGTAGTGTGTATATAGTGTATATAGTGTATACAGTGTAGTGTGTGTATATAGTCTAGTGAGTATATAGTGTATACAGTGTAGTGTGTGTATATAGTGTATACAGTGTAGTGTGTGTATATAGTGTATACAGTCTAGTGTGTATATAGTGTATACAGTGTAGTGTGTGTATATAGTGTATACAGTGTATATAGTGTATACAGTGTAGTGTGTATATAGTGTATATAGTGTATACAGTATAGTGTGTGTATATAGTCTAGTGAGTATATAGTGTATACAGTGTAGTGTGTGTATATAGTGTATACAGTGTAGTGTGTGTATATAGTGTATACAGTGTAGTGTGTGTGTATATAGTGTATACAGTATAGTGTGTATATAGTGTATACAGTGTAGTGTGTGTATATAGTGTATACAGTGTAGTGTGTATATAGTGTACACAGTGTAGTGTGTGTATATAGTGTATACAGTGTAGTGTGTGTATATAGTGTAGTGAGTATATAGTGTATACAGTGTAGTGAGTATATAGTGTACACAGTGTAGTGTGTGTATATAGTGTATACAGTGTAGTGTGTGTATATAGTGTAGTGAGTATATAGTGTATACAGTGTAGTGTGTGTATATAGTGTATACAGTGTAGTGTGTATATAGTGTATACAGTGTAGTGTGTGTATATAGTGTATACAGTGTAGTGAGTATATAGTGTATACAGTGTAGTGAGTATATAGTGTATACAGTGTAGTGTGTATATAGTGTACACAGTGTAGTGTGTGTATATAGTGTATACAGTGTAGTGTGTGTATATAGTGTAGTGAGTATATAGTGTATACAGTGTAGTGTGTGTATATAGTGTATACAGTGTAGTGTGTATATAGTGTATACAGTGTAGTGTGTGTATATAGTGTATACAGTGTAGTGTGTGTATATAGTGTATACAGTGTAGTGTGTATATAGTGTATACAGTGTAGTGTGTATATATAGTGTATACAGTGTAGTGTGTGTATATAGTGTATACAGTGTAGTGTGTGTATAGTGTATACAGTGTAGTGTGTGTATATAGTGTATACAGTGTAGTGTGTATATGTAGTGTATACAGTGTAGTGTGTATATATAGTGTATACAGTGTAGTGTGTGTATATAGTGTATACAGTGTAGTGTGTATATATAGTGTATACAGTGTAGTGTGTATATAGTGTATACAGTGTAGTGTGTGTATATAGTGTATACAGTGTAGTGTGTGTATATAGTGTATACAGTGTAGTGTGTATATAGTGTATACAGTGTATACAGTGTAGTGTGTGTATTAGTGTATACAGTGTAGTGTGTATATAGTGTATACAGTGTAGTGTGTATATAGTGTATACAGTGTAGTGTGTATATAGTGTATACAGTGTAGTGTGTATATATAGTGTATACAGTGTAGTGTGTGTATAGTGTATACAATGTAGTGTGTATATAGTGTATACAGTGTAGTGTGTGTGTATATAGTGTATACAGTGTAGTGTGTATATAGTGTATACAGTGTAGTGTGTATATATAGTGTATACAGTGTAGTGTGTATATATAGTGTATACAGTGTAGTGTGTATATATATAGTGTATACAGTGTAGTGTGTATATAGTGTATACAGTGTAGTGTGTATATAGTGTATACAGTGTAGTGTGTATATAGTGTATACAGTGTAGTGTGTGTATATAGTGTATACAGTGTAGTGTGTATATAGTGTATACAGTGTAGTGTGTATATAGTGTATACAGTGTAGTGTGTGTATAGTGTATACAGTGTAGTGTATATAGTGTATACAGTGTAGTGTGTATATAGTGTATACAGTGTAGTGTGTATATAGTGTATACAGTGTAGTGTGTGTGTGTATACACTGTAGTGTTTATATAGTGTATACAGTGTAGTGTGTGTATATAGTGTATACAGTGTAGTGTGTGTATAGTGTAGTGTGTGTATAGTGTATACAGTGTAGTGTGTGTGTGTACAGTGTAGTGTGTATATAGTGTATACAGTGTAGTGTGTGTATAGTGTATACAGTGTAGTGTGTATATAGTGTATACAGTGTAGTGTGTGTGTACAGTGTAGTGTGTATATAGTGTATACAGTGTAGTGTGTGTATAGTGTATACAGTGTAGTGTGTATATAGTGTATACAGTGTAGTGTGTGTATATAGTGTATACAGTGTAGTGTGTGTGTATATAGTGTATACAGTGTAGTGTGTATATAGTGTATACAGTGTAGTGTGTGTGTATATAGTGTTTACAGTGTAGTGTGTATATAGTGTATACAGTGTAGTGTATATAGTGTATACAGTGTAGTGTGTGTGTGTGTGTACAGTGTAGTGTGTATATAGTGCATACAGTGTAGTGTGTGTATATAGTGTAGTGTGTATATAGTGTATACAGTGTAGTGTGTATACAGTGTAGTGTGTATATAGTGTATACAGTGTAATGTGTATACAGTGTAGTGTGTATATAGTGTATACAGTGTAGTGTATATAGTGTATACAGTGTAGTGTGTGTACAGTGTAGTGTGTATATAGTGCATACAGTGTAGTGTGTGTATATAGTGTATACAGTGTAGTGTGTATATAGTGTATACAGTGTAGTGTGTATACAGTGTAGTGTGTATATAGTGTATACAGTGTAGTGTGTATACAGTGTAGTGTGTGTATATAGTGTATACAGTGTAGTGTGTATATAGTGTATATAGTGTATACAGTGTAGTGTGTATATATAGTGTATACAGTGTAGTGTGTGTATATAGTGTATACAGTGTAGTGTGTATATATAGTGTATACAGTGTAGTGTGTATATAGTGTATACAGTGTAGTGTGTGTATATAGTGTATACAGTGTAGTGTGTATATAGTGTATACAGTGTAGTGTGTGTATAGTGTATACAGTGTAGTGTGTATATAGTGTATACAGTGTAGTGTGTATATAGTGTATACAGTGTAGTGTGTATATAGTGTTTACAGTGTAGTGTGTATATAGTGTATACAGTGTAGTGTATATAGTGTATACAGTGTAGTGTGTGTGTGTACAGTGTAGTGTGTATATAGTGCATACAGTGTAGTGTGTGTATATAGTGTATACAGTGTAGTGTGTATATAGTGTATACAGTGTAGTGTGTATACAGTGTAGTGTGTATACAGTGTAGTGTGTATATAGTGTATACAGTGTAATGTGTATATAGTGTATATAGTGTATACAGTGTAGTGTGTGTATATAGTGTATGCAGTGTAGTGTGTATATAGTGTATACAGTGTAGTGTGTATATATAGTGTATACAGTGTAGTGTGTATATAGTGTATATAGTGTATACAGTGTGTGTATATAGTGTATACAGTGTGTGTATATAGTGTATACAGTGTAGTGTGTATATAGTGTATACAGTGTAGTGTATATAGTGTATACAGTGTAGTGTGTATATAGTGTATACAGTGTAGTGTGTGTATATAGTGTATACAGTGTAGTGTGTATTAGTGTATACAGTGTAGTGTGTGTATTAGTGTATACAGTGTAGTGTGTGTATATAGTGTATACAGTGTAGTGTGTATATAGTGTATACAGTGTAGTGTGTATATAGTGTATACAGTGTAGTGTGTGTATATAGTGTATACAGTGTAGTGTGTATATATAGTGTGTACAGTGTAGTGTGTGTATATAGTGTATACAGTGTAGTGTGTGTATATAGTGTATACAGTGTAGTGTGTGTATATAGTGTATACAGTGTAGTGTGTATATAGTGTATACAGTGTAGTGTGTGTATATAGTGTATACAGTGTAGTGTGTATATATAGTGTATACAGTGTAGTGTGTATATAGTGTATACAGTGTAGTGTGTGTATATAGTGTATACAGTGTAGTGTGTATATATAGTGTATACAGTGTAGTGTGTATATATAGTGTATACAGTGTAGTGTGTGTATATAGTGTATACAGTGTAGTGTGTATATATAGTGTATACAGTGTAGTGTATATATAGTGTATACAGTGTAGTGTGTGTATATTGTGTATACAGTGTAGTGTGTGTATACAGTGTAGTGTGTGTAGTGTATATATAGTGTATACAGTGTAGTGTGTGTATATAGTGTATACAGTGTAGAGTGTGTATATAGTGTATACAGTGTAGTGTATATAGTGTATACAGTGTAGTGTGTGTATATAGTGTATACAGTGTAGTGTATATAGTGTATACAGTGTAGTGTGTATATAGTGTATACAGTGTAGTGTGTGTGTATAGTGTATACAGTGTAGTGTGTGTATATAGTTTATACAGTGTAGTGTGTATATAGTGTATACAGTGTAGTGTGTATATAGTGTATACAGTGTAGTGTGTGTGTGTATACAGTGTAGTGTGTATATAGTGTATACAGTGTAGTGTGTATATAGTGTATACAGTGTAGTGTGTGTGTGTATACAGTGTAGTGTGTGTATATAGTGTATACAGTGTAGTGTGTGTATAGTGTAGTGTGTGTATAGTGTATACAGTGTAGTGTGTGTATAGTGTATACAGTGTAGTGTGTATATATAGTGTATACAGTGTAGTGTGTGTGTGTATACAGTGTAGTGTGTATATAGTGTATACAGTGTAGTGTGTATATAGTGTATACAGTGTAGTGTGTGTGTATACAGTGTAGTGTGTATATAGTGTATACAGTGTAGTGTGTGTATATAGTGTATACAGTGTAGTGTGTGTATATAGTGTATACAGTGTAGTGTGTATATATAGTGTATACAGTGTAGTGTGTGTATAGTGTATACAGTGTAGTGTGTGTATATTGTGTATACAGTGTAGTGTGTGTATACAGTGTAGTGTGTGTATATAGTGTATACAGTGTAGTGTGTATATAGTGTATACAGTGTAGTGTGTATATATAGTGTATACAGTGTAGTGTATATAGTGTATACAGTGTAGTGTGTGTATATAGTGTATACAGTGTAGAGTGTGTATATAGTGTATACAGTGTAGTGTATATAGTGTATACAGTGTAGTGTGTGTATATAGTGTATACAGTGTAGTGTATATAGTGTATACAGTGTAGTGTGTATATAGTGTATACAGTGTAGTGTGTGTGTATAGTGTATACAGTGTAGTGTGTGTATATAGTGTATACAGTGTAGTGTGTATATAGTGTATACAGTGTAGTGTGTATATAGTGTATACAGTGTAGTGTGTGTGTGTATACAGTGTAGTGTGTATATAGTGTATACAGTGTAGTGTGTATATAGTGTATACAGTGTAGTGTGTGTGTGTATACAGTGTAGTGTGTGTATATAGTGTATACAGTGTAGTGTGTGTATAGTGTAGTGTGTGTATAGTGTATACAGTGTAGTGTGTGTATAGTGTATACAGTGTAGTGTGTATATATAGTGTATACAGTGTAGTGTGTGTGTGTATACAGTGTAGTGTGTATATAGTGTATACAGTGTAGTGTGTGTGTGTATACAGTGTAGTGTGTGTGTATACAGTGTAGTGTGTATATAGTGTATACAGTGTAGTGTGTATATAGTGTATACAGTGTAGTGTGTGTGTGTATACAGTGTAGTGTGTGTATATAGTGTATACAGTGTAGTGTGTGTATAGTGTAGTGTGTATATAGTGTATACAGTGTAGTGTGTGTGTATACAGTGTAGTGTGTATATATAGTGTATACAGTGTAGTGTGTGTATATAGTGTATACAGTGTAGTGTGTGTATATAGTGTATACAGTGTAGTGTGTGTATACAGTGTAGTGTGTATATAGTGTATACAGTGTAGTGTGTGTATATAGTGTATACAGTGTAGTGTGTGTATAGTGTAGTGTGTGTATAGTGTATACAGTGTAGTGTGTGTGTGTGTACAGTGTAGTGTGTATATAGTGTATACAGTGTAGTGTGTGTATAGTGTATACAGTGTAGTGTGTATATAGTGTATACAGTGTAGTGTGTATATAGTGTATACAGTGTAGTGTGTGTATATAGTGTATACAGTGTAGTGTGTGTATATAGTGTATACAGTGTAGTGTGTATATAGTGTATACAGTGTAGTGTATACAGTGTAGTGTATATAGTGTATAGTGTATACAGTGTAGTGTGTATATAGTGTATACAGTGTAGTGTGTATATAGTGTATACAGTGTAGTGTGTGTATATAGTGTATACAGTGTAGTGTGTGTATAGTGTATACAGTGTAGTGTGTGTACAGTGTAGTGTGTATATAGTGTATACAGTGTAGTGTGTGTATAGTGTATACAGTGTAGTGTGTGTACAGTGTAGTGTGTATATAGTGTATACAGTGTAGTGTGTGTATAGTGTATACAGTGTAGTGTGTATATAGTGCATAGGAAAAAGCAATTAGTTCCAGCTGCGTGTAAAAAATTTCTTCTGTATTTCAACATTAAAAATATGTCATCTTCATAGTATATGCCATACACACGGACACGGCAACGCGTTTCGATCTGTAAGATCTTTGTCAGAGCCATAGAGATGCACTGATCTCAGCTGTATATATACTACATTTGATCCAATGACATGCACAAATACAATCACATGACAATTAACTCATTAAAATTACATAGCAATGTACAAAATAAATTAAAACACATGTTGCAAAAGAGAAATATTTATCTTTTCAACAATAATGAAGCATTAGGTCATTTCGTTTATTTAAACCATTCGGGGATCGGACATCTAGGTGATAAATCCAAAAAGCCTCTCTTGTTAACAGGCGTTGCTTTGAATCTCCGCTGCGGAAAAGAATTTTAACCTGTTCTATTCCTTGCACTTTAAAACTCGAGGTATTTCTAGCATGGTGCCTAATGAAATGCTGTGACACAGCTGATATATTACGATTCATGTTATTCGTATTCTCAATGTCATGTAGATGTTCCCTAATGCGCATCTTCATTTTTCTAGATGTGCACCCTATATATGATAATTTGCAAATGGTGCAATCTATCTTGTATATTACATTAGTTGAATTACAATTGATATATTGTTTTATGGTATATTGCACTTTATTTGCCGCATCAGAAAATTTTTTTGTGACATTTCCATATCTACATGTTTTGCATTTTGTAGCTCCACATCTGAAAAAACCATTGCAGGTTAACCAGGTTTTATTAGTTTTATTATTGAGAGAAAATAAATTAGGTGATAATTTGTCTCCCAATGTAGGAGCTCTTCTCGATACTATATTAATACCTGGCTTTAATATATCTGCCAATTTACTATCTTCATATAAAATGGGCAAATATCTATTAATGATTCCCTTGATTTGTGGAAATTGGCGACTAAACTGAAAACAAATATACGGTTTCTTTCCAATAACTGTCTCATTTGCGTTGCCACCAGAAAAAATCATTTTATTACGTTTTTTATTTTTTACTATTTGTTGTGCTCGATTTAAAGACCAATCCGGATACATGCGATTTTTTAATTTTTTCTTTACATGTTCCAGTTCACTATCTAGATTACTCTCTTCACTACAATTACGTTTAACCCTTGTGAGTTCTCCTACTGGTATTGCTTTGAGGGTATGTTTATTGTGACTGCTAGTCGCATGTAAGATGGTATTCCCACTATAGGGTTTATGATGTGTTTTCGTAGAGATTATTTCCCCCTCAACACCAAATAAATCCAAATCCAAAAAAGATATATGTTCCATATTATGTTCATGCGTAAATTTAATATTGTATTGGTTAGAGTTTAGATATAGCATAAAGGCAGGTATGGCAGATACATCTCCATCCCAAATTAATAGGGTATCATCGATATATCTACCATACCATGCCACCTGTCCATAAAAAGGATTGGAATCTGAGAAAATAAATTCATATTCCCAATACGACATAACCAGATTTGCAAGGGACGGTGAAAATTTGGCTCCCATGGCTACTCCCTTCAACTGTAAATAATAACACTGGTTGAAGGAGAAAAAATTATGTGACATCAAAAATATTACTACTTGCAAAATATAATTAATTAGATCCATAGAGTAGTTACTAAACCTTTTTAAATGAAATTGCAAAGCTCTTATTGCTAAATCATGAGGGATACATGTATATAATGATACTACATCACAACTAAGCCATGAATATGATGACAACCACATCTTGTTAGAAAACGTTTGTAACACCTGTTTGGAATCTCTAATATAGCCAGGCATCCTCTGTACAAGGGGTTGCAACAATGTGTCAACCCATGGTGACAAATGCTCATGTGCTGAACCGATGCCCGAGACAATCGGTCGCATAGGAGGAATGCCACAGCCTTTGTGTATTTTGGGTACTCCATATATAATTGGAAGCACCGGTTTTTTCACTTGCAGATATTCTGCCTGTTTTTTAGTAATGACTCCTAACTCCAAACCTTCCATGATAATTTGATTAGTTTTATCCCTAAATTGTTCTAAAGGGTTGTAATCCAGTTTCCTGTATGTCAATTCATCTGACAATAACTCAATCATTTTATCATAATAATCTTTAGAATCTAGAACCACAACTACCCCACCTTTATCTGACATTTTTATAACAATATCTGTCATTGATTTTAATTCTCTTAGGGCTATAAATTGCTTAGGCCTCTTTCACACTTCAGTTTTTTGCCATCAGTCACAATCTGCCAAAATTTGAAATTGGCGGATCCGCTTTTTCTTGTTGCGGATCCGCCAATTTCCCCATTGGGATACATTAGTGGCGGATTTTGACGGATGGTCGTCCGTTGCGTCCGATATTCGGCGGATCCGCAAAATTCTTTGCGGATTCTGTCTGAGGGGGACGGAGAATGTAACGTTTTTTTTCGCCGTCAAAATGGCGGATGACGGCGGATCCGCCGTCATCAGCCATGCGGTAGAATGGGGCCCTATGGGCGGCGGATCCGCCGGGATCCGCGATTTTGCGGAATCCGCCGGCAGGATCCGCAAAATCGCACTGCGCATGCCCAGAAAAAAAGATACTTTTCCAGACAGTCCCAAAACTATATAAGATGGGCTAATTGGGCCCAGACATGCAGTAGCAGCCAGACAGCAAGCCAGCCAGACCACCACCAAGCCTGCAAGACAGCCACCAAGCCTGCAAGACAGCCACCAAGCCTGCAAGACAGCCACCAAGCCTGCCAGACCACCCAGCCTGCCAGACACCCACCAAGCCTGCAGCCACAGCTATCAAGAGGCCTGCCAGTACCAGCTTTACCAAGTGTGAGTATACCTATGACATTTCTGTGTATGGCCTGCAAGTGTGTAGCGTGTGTGTGTGTGTGTGTGTGTGTGTGTGTGTGTGTGGTCTGCGAGTGTTGCATGTCTGTTTTTTTTTTTTTTTATATTTTTTTTTTCTGTTGCTTGTGTACTGCATTTTATTTTCATACAACTGTAATTATATTGTATTTTTTATGCTGTGATTGCTGCGATTGAGTGGTGTATGGTATGTGGTGTAATTGGGCCCAGACAATCCGGCACCAGCAACACTGAATACTCCAAGCAAGATATCCGACTCCAGCCTGCCTGACAGAAGATTCAACTAGAGCTATAAAACCTGTCTGCCCATCTGCAAGTCTACCACCTGCAAGACCCCTGGAGCGTGTGTGTGTATGTGTGTGGCCTGTGTGTGCATTTTTTTTTTTTTTTTCTTTCCATTTTTTTTTTTTTTTTCTGTTGCATGTGTACTGCTTTTTATTTTCATACAACTGTAATTATATTGTATTTTTTATGCTGTGATTGCTGCGATTGAGTGGTGTATTGTATGTGGTGTAATTGGGCCCAGACAATCCGGCACCAGCAACATTGAATACTCCAAGCAAGATATCAGACTCCAGCCTGCCTGACAGAAGATTCAACTAGAGCTATAAAACCTGTCTGCACAGCTGCAAGTCTACCACCTGCAAGACCCCTGGAGCGTGTGTGTGTGTGTGTGTTGCATTTTTTTTTTTTTTTTTCTGTTGCATGTGTACTGCATGTTATTTTCATACAACTTTAATATTGTATTTCTTGCTGTGATTGTGTGGTGTAAAGGCTGGTTTCATATTTGCACTTTATAGCGCAGGGATAACCTGCACACGTCCACCACTAATCCCCGTCCCATCTGGTCATCACCGCCTACTAGCACACATGGACGCTTGCGATCTGCACACCCTATCTTTAGTATGGGGTGCGCAGATTGCAAGCGTTCATGTGCGCTAGTAGGTGGGGATTAGTGGCGGACGTGTGCAGGAAATAGCTGCGCTATAAAGTGCAAATGTGAAACCGGCCTAAATGGTATTGTATGTGGTGTTATTGGGCCCAGACATCTACATCAAACACCAGCCTGACTGTATCAGTCAGGCTGGTGTTTTAATGTAGATGTCTGTGCCCAATAACACCACATTCAATACCATTTAGGCCGATTTCACATTTGCACTTTATAGCGCAGCGATGGCCTGCACACGTCCGCCACAAATCCCCGCCTACTACCGCACATGAATGCTTGCGATCTGCGCACCCTATCTTTATCATAGGGTGCGTAGATGGTGCGCTGGCAGGATTTTACCATGTGCTGCGCACTTTTGAAGGTGTGCCCTTGCGCGCCAAACGCAGCATGTTGCATTTTGGCGCGCACGGCACACCTTCAAAAGTGCGCAGCACACTGTAAAATCCTGCCAGCGCACCATCTGTGCACCCTATGATAAAGATAGGGTGCGCAGATCGCAAGCATTCATGTGCAGTAGTAGGTGGGGATTTGTGGCGGACGTGTGCAGGCCATCGCTGCGCTATAAAGTGCAAATGTGAAACCGGCCTAAATGGTATTGTATGTGGTTTGTGCCCAGACATCTGGCAACAGCCACACTGAAGAAACCGAACCAGACATCAAACACCAGCCTGACTGATAGAATTTCAAACTCCGCTGCAAATCTTCCACCTGCAAGACACCTGGAGTGTGTAGCCTGGCTGTGTGTTATGCGTGTTTGCGTTTTTTTATTTTTCATGTATTGTGGTATTTAAAATAAAGAGCAGAGTAGCTCCTATTTTTTGGGAAAAAAAAAATAATAAAAAAAAAAATAAATAAATTGTTTTGAAAAAATCTACTTTGTATCATTTTAAAAAAGGTAAAATTAAGTTACCATAAAGGTAATTGAAGTGTTCTGGTATACAAGTGTGGTTAAAAGTGAGATTGCAACATACCATGAAAAAATGGGTATACACAACTGAGTTTCAGGGAATTCAAAACCATGCAAACACAGTGGGTATACACAGAAATTAAACACCTTCAATCACTGGTTACATACTCTGTTGAGAGTTTCAGGGAATGCAAACACTGGTATACACAGCAATTACACACTACACGCCTTCAATCACTGGTTACACGGTGAGACCTTTAATCACTGGTTACACTCTCGGTGAGAGTTTCAGGGAATGCAAACTGGTATACACAGCAATTACACACCTTCAATTACTGGTTACACTCAGTTACAAAACACAAAGAAAGTAGGTTTACACAAAATATTAGACACCTTCAATCACTGGTTACACTCTGAGATAAGGGAATGTAGAAATGCAAACACTTAAAATTGCGTATAATTAGTTTCAGGGAATTACACATACAAAATGTGGGTTTTTTTTTTTTTTTTTTTTTTTAAACTTTCATATCATTTTCTTTCAGTTCACACAATGAAGCGCCACCATACCGGCAGACACGGCCAGCCCAACCGTAGCAGAGATTCAGACCGCAGCAGGGATCAACGCAGCAGACATGACCGGTCAGACCGCAGCAGAAACAACCCTGACCGCAGCAGAGAGGAACAGCCACACCGCGGCGTACAGGCAACCATTAGTTTCCCTGTAAGTATAAAGACCTGAAAGCTTATTATGATCCTTTGTATAGTAGCTTAACAAGTCTCTTTATACTTGCAGATCACTTCAAGCACTACCAGCAGGGTAGCAGCAGAGAGAGCCAGCCAGGCTGCAGCAGAGAGGCCCAGCCAGACCGCAACAGAGACTGCCAGCCAG
Source organism: Dendrobates tinctorius (assembly GCF_039654945.1). Classification (NCBI taxonomy): domain Eukaryota; kingdom Metazoa; phylum Chordata; class Amphibia; order Anura; family Dendrobatidae; genus Dendrobates; species Dendrobates tinctorius. The sequence goes on along the minus strand of NW_027361803.1, from coordinate 8,325,761 downwards.
GCTGCAGCAGAGAGGCCCAGCCAGACCGCAACAGAGACTGCCAGCCAGGCCGAAGCAGATACTGCCAGCCAAACATTTTCCCTGTAAGTTTAAAAGCCTGAAAGCTTATTATGATACTTTGTATAGTAGCTTAACAAGTGTGTTTATACTTGCAGATCAGTTCAGGAAGCAACACAGCTGCCCCAAGCCGTAATGTCTTCTCCTGAAAGCTCCCCCTCACATCATCAGCGAGCTGAGGTAAAAAAAATTTTGTTTATTTTTTATTTAAAATAATTTTTTTGTGGTTAAAAACACTATCCTATTTTTTAACAGGAAGCTGATTCAGAGGAGCTTCCAGGAGGAGACGTGCAGGGTGGAGAGACACACGGAGGGGGTGCGCAGATTGTAAGTTTAGCACATACACAGATACATAATGCTACACCCAACACAAACATTCATCACAGTGCACACCATAACTGCATCCATCCAAACATTTTTTTTTTTTTTCCCACAGTCTTCAGAATCCGGTGCCCGCACTAGAGTGACTCCCAGGACATCCCAGGGTCGTCAAGGTGATGCCTCTGGTGGTCGGCAAACGGTAAGTAACCCTATTTTGATAATTGTTTAAATGAACATCATGTGTTTGAATATAATGTAATTTTTTGCTTTTTGTTTTGTTTTTTATCTTCACAGGTTTCACAGCGTGCTCCCCGCAGACATCAGGAGGAGGGTGTCATTATTGATAGTGATGACCTCATCCATGAGGTGGAAATCCGGGAGCCGCTGTGGAACATGGCAAACCGTCTTCATGCCGACCAACCAACCACACGACGGCTCTGGGATGAAGTCTGTTCTTCAGTTATTGACAACTGGGAGGAACTCAATGCGAGGGCCAGGGATTTTGTGCGTAAGTATTACAACTTCAGTAACTTATATTTCCAGCATGTGAAGTGTTGAATACTAAACCTTTTTTTTTTTTTTTTGCTTCACAGGTGACAGGGTTATCACACGGTGGCGGTCGCTCCGGGATCGCTTCAAGAGGGACTACAACAAAGAGATTCAGACCCCGAGTGGATCGTCGGGAGGACGCCGGGGACCCCAGTACAAAAACTACCAAGCCCTGGCGTTCCTGCGATCTACAATGGCGTGCAGAAGGTAAATATTCCCCAAACAATTCCTGTAGTAGAAATGTTTAACCAATTTTTTTTTCAGCAGACTTAAATTAAATATCAATATTTTTAATATACATTTTTTTCTTCTTTTTTTTTTTTTAGCACCATCTGCAGCACTCGGGAGTCTGCATCAGAGTTGCGTCCCTCTGGAGTGATCCCTAGTGAGACCGCCCCCGGTGACCACATCGAGGTATCCGACCCCTCTGTACCTACCCTCTTGTCTGATCCCTCTATCCCCTCCACCAGCACTGGAGCAGCAGGGCAGACTTCATCACATGAAGCTGCTGGTGACGACTTGTTCCCTGTTCCCCACCCCTCAGACACTGCCGCAACATCTCGACCAACTTTTGGTTCTGGCCGGCAGCGTCTGAGGAGTCAGGAAAGGCTGACCTTGTCTGACTGTTTGAGTCTAAACTCAACTGTTCAACACGGTTTCCACACTTATGGACAACGGTTATCTTCTGGGTTGACCATGATCAATCAAAGTATCATGGAACTCAGAAGATACATGGAACAGATGAGTTTAGAATCAAACCAGACACCGAGACATACCTTTTTTCAATCTGTTGTCCGGCAAATGGAAGGTTTAAGTACTCACCAGCAGATGCGTGTGATGCAAGCCTGTCAGAATGCTCTAGTGGAAGTGCTTGCTGAAGCATCTCTTCCTCCCCCTGTCTATCCTTCCACAGTCCATCCTCCCCCTGTCTATCCTTCCACAGTCCATCCTCCCCCTGTCTATCCTTCCACAGTCCATCCTCCCCCCGTCCATCCTTCCACCACCATCAATCACACAGCCGTCCCTCCTCCTACCACTCCCTCTCCTTTCTCTAGTTCCCCATTCCATTCTTCCCAGTACCTACCTTCCCCATTGCATAATACCCCAATGCCCTCGCCATACCCACCCCCACATACACCTTCAATGTACCCACAAACCTCGTCTGTCCATCCACTCCCGTCCCAACCACATGTGTTAAACCCCCCTTCCACTTCTGGTCCTCACCAACTCCCTCCCCAGTCCCCTACCCCCCCCCTCGATGTGGTCAACCCTGTTAACCCCCCCTCCAATACTATCTGTCATGATTTGCAGTCTTGCCCTGTCCTGTATTTTGTATAATATGTCATTTAACTTTACTCTGGTTCATTTGCTGTAAATTAACCATGTCTCCTTCCCCCAATACTTGCAATGTCTTGTGATGTACCTGGACCATAATCTAATTTAGGCTTGTGTCAACAGCTAGTGGAACTTTGGCTATTGTTTTCCTAAGCAGAAGATAACCTACAATACACATCCTGTAGACTAAGTGGAGCCCTTACATTTCTAGAATCTTCTGATGGACCAAACCATTGAATAGTAGGTGTGACCCCTACCCCCCTTCAGATGGACTGATCCCAGGAGCCCTGACAATACATTCTTGCTTTAAGATCAGATGTGAGTTGGATGCTAAAAGAGTAGGACGAGGCTGTCTGAGGAAGCTTCGGCCTCTGTGTGATCGTGGTGGATTTCTGGGACTCTTAAAGGACTATGGTTTTGTGATCTGGCACAAGGATTGTCGGGAAGTGCCCCCGAATCAGTTTCCTGTGGACTTATTTTGGGACTCTGCAAATTACCTTCGTGTTGTTCCTGTTTTTTGGTCAATAAATCTGTTGGATTATTCCCAGGCCTGTTGTCCCTCCTTGCTCTGGAGAATACTCCCGTCACACTATCTCCACCCAACATTATCATAGTTTGTAATTTTTCTGTTGTAATATACCAAAAAAAAATTAAAAAAGTAATATACCAAAAAAAATTAAAAAAGGTAATATTATACCAAAAAAAAGTTACCAAAAAGGTAATACCAAAAAAAGTTACAAAAAAAGTTAAGAAAAAAAATTAAAAAAAAAAAATACAGTTAATACAAATTGTCAGAAATAAACTGTTTTTTTTCAAAAAACTTTATTGTGATGTTTATTTTTTGCTTCTTTATTCAAATTACACCAGTGGTGTAAAAGGTAAACACAACACTTGTTAACACAACACACAACCCTGGGTAATATTTCACAGTACACCGGTGGTGTACAAGGTACAAAAAAACACTTGGTAGCACAACATTTGATAACCAACACTTGTGAACATTTCAAAGTGTAAAACGCTTGGTACACAACACTTGGTAACTTTACGCTTGGTACACAACACTTGGATAACTTTACGCTTGGTACCCAACAATTGTTAACACTGCAAAGTGTAAAATTAACCAAATCACATGGTAAAACACAATGCTTGTGCAAAGCAAACACTTGGTAAAATTTCAGATAAAAAAAAAAAAAAAAAAAAATTACTCACAATTGGTAAGAAGAAAATTATATCATGTGATATTGCCAGTCCACTTGTCCCTCTGGTGTAACAAAATAATCTGCAAAGGTATCCCTAATTCTTGCCACTGAACCAGTACTCCGAAAAGTTTGCTGCTCATAATCCCACAAGGTGGTTTCATACACATTGTCATCGATGGAAACTGGTTCCTTTGAAAGGACAAAATTGTGCAGGATTACACCGGCCTTTACCACCTCATCCACAGTCTCTGTTTTCATTTTCATGGCCGTTAACAGGACTCTCCATTTTGCAGTTAAAATTCCAAACGCGCACTCCACCACTCTGCGCGCTCTGGTTAACCGATAGTTATAGATTCTTTTCTGGTGTGTTAATCCACGACTACCATATGGCTTCAGTAGGTGTTTTGAAAGTTGAAAAGCATCGTCGCCAACGCACACAAAAGGCATTGGTGGGCCTGTTGTTCCAGGGAGTGGTCTTGGAGGTGGGAAGTTAAAATTGTCTCCATACAAGCGACGGCCCATGGTGGAACTCTTGAATACCTGTGAGTCGTTAGAACGACCGTATGCACCAATGTCCACGGCAATGAATTTGCAGTTTGCATCCGAAATGGCCATTAGCACAATGGAAAAGTATTTTTTATAGTTGTAAAACTGTGAACCAGATCCCATGGGTTTCACAATCCTGATATGCTTGCCATCCACAGCACCGATGCAGTTTGGAAACTGGCAGATATCTTGAAACTTCTCTGCAATCTCCAGCCACCTCTCCTGGGTTGGCTCTGGGATGTATTCCTCCTGTAGAGAATCCCATAATGCCCGGCAGGTCTGTTGTACAATTCCAGCAATAGTGGAAATCCCAATCCGGAACTGGAAATGGAGGGAGGTGAAGGATTCTCCAGTTGCCAGGAATCTTAAAAAAAGGGAAAAAAAGTAAAATTAATACAAACTACAAGCCATAACATAACAATAAAAGCCTGCAGAATCTGAAACATTTTAAAAGGTAGATAACTTACCGAAGGGTCACCATCAAACGCTCCGCCGGTGATATAGAAAACCGCATGTAGGTGTCCCTTCTCCGGATTTGTTCTCCAACACGATCCACCAATATCTCAAAGAATTCCATCCGCATGCGCACGTAGTTGAAGAACTTGTCCGGATTCTCCCTCAATTCCAGGTACAGTGTGGAAAAAACGCCACGGGTGAACCTCTGCGCATTAATGGGATGAATCCACTGGCGCCGTCTCCTCATACGCAGGATTCGCAGTCTTCTTTTCTCCCTCTCGATAGCAATAATTGCCAACCGATTCAAGTGAAGATCCAATTCCACACAGAAGCTGTCAATACTCGCAATAACTCCTTCCAGACTCGCACTAACTCCTTCCATCGCTGCCACTAGCTCTAAAACCTTTCAAAGAAATTGTATCACAACACCCTAGATATATTTCTCCCTAGTTTCCAGCATCCAATCACATTTGAGAGCATTTTCCAAGAGCGAATCATATTTGGGAGCATCCCATTTTGGAGGTGTGGAAAAACGGATCCGCAAAAAAACGGATCCAACGGATGACAAAAACGGATGCAAACTGATGGAACGGATCCGTTTTGTTGAGGATCCGCAGTAAATCGGTATGGCGGATCCTCAACAAAACGGATCCGTTCCATCAGTTTGCATCCGTTTTGTTTCCATTTTTGCGGATCCGCCATTTTCAAATTTTTGGCGGATTTTGACTGATGGCAAAAAACTGAAGTGTGAAAGAGGCCTTACGAGATAGATTTTTAAATTTACTATTTTTTTGATTAAACAAAATTTGCAATTCCTTTTCCACTATATCTTGGAATCGGTCCATACACTCAGATCTCGCGTGGACCGGATAGAAATAGGGATTTTTTGTGGAAAAATTTAATGACTGATTAACATATTCCATCTCTCTATTTTTTTCTGTATCCAAATCTTGTAAAGTTACCAATGACACCTGCTCCTGAAAGTTCATATGTAAAAATTCGTTAGTTATTGTCTGAGTGTTGTCATCACATTCTCCTTCTTCATTCATTGTTGTTTGTGAATCATTCATAAAGTGTTTTTTAACAGTCAAGTTCCGCATGAACTTATTCACATCTAGTATAGTTGTGAACAAATCAAAGCAATACCAGTAGGAGAACTCACAAGGGTTAAACGTAATTGTAGTGAAGAGAGTAATCTAGATAGTGAACTGGAACATGTAAAGAAAAAATTAAAAAATCGCATGTATCCGGATTGGTCTTTAAATCGAGCACAACAAATAGTAAAAAATAAAAAACGTAATAAAATGATTTTTTCTGGTGGCAACGCAAATGAGACAGTTATTGGAAAGAAACCGTATATTTGTTTTCAGTTTAGTCGCCAATTTCCACAAATCAAGGGAATCATTAATAGATATTTGCCCATTTTATATGAAGATAGTAAATTGGCAGATATATTAAAGCCAGGTATTAATATAGTATCGAGAAGAGCTCCTACATTGGGAGACAAATTATCACCTAATTTATTTTCTCTCAATAATAAAACTAATAAAACCTGGTTAACCTGCAATGGTTTTTTCAGATGTGGAGCTACAAAATGCAAAACATGTAGATATGCAAATGTCACAAAAAAATTTTCTGATGCGGCAAATAAAGTGCAATATACCATAAAACAATATATCAATTGTAATTCAACTAATGTAATATACAAGATAGATTGCACCATTTGCAAATTATCATATATAGGGTGCACATCTAGAAAAATGAAGATGCGCATTAGGGAACATCTACATGACATTGAGAATACGAATAACATGAATCGTAATATATCAGCTGTGTCACAGCATTTCATTAGGCACCATGCTAGAAACATCTCGAGTTTTAAAGTGCAAGGAATAGAACAGGTTAAAATTCCTTTCCGCGGCGGAGATTCAAAGCAACGCCTGTTAACAAGAGAGGCTTTTTGGATTTATCACCTAGATGTCCGATCCCCGAATGGTTTAAATAAACGAAATGACCTAATGCTTCATTATTGTTGAAAAGATAAATATTTCTCTTTTGCAACATGTGTTTTAATTTATTTTGTACATTGCTATGTAATTTTAATGAGTTAATTGTCATGTGATTGTATTTGTGCATGTCATTGGATCAAATGTAGTATATATGCAGCTGAGATCAGTGTATCTCTATGGCTCTGACAAAGATCTTACAGATCGAAACGCGTTGCCGTGTCCGTGTGTATGGCATATACTATGAAGATGACATATTTTTAATGTTGAAATAAAGAAGAAATTTTTTACACGCAGCTGGAACTAATTGCTTTTTCCTATTGATTACACGTCAGTCCAGACGGAGCTCCGAGGTCTGCGGTGAACACTTGGTGAGCTGGCTTTTGTTTGTTTTCATGTATATAGTGTATACAGTGTAGTGGGTGAATATAGTGTATACAGTGTAGTGTGTGTATATAGTGTATACAGTGTAGTGTGTATATAGTGTATACAGTGTAGTGTGTGTGTATATAGTGTATACAGTGTAGTGTGTATATAGTGTATACAGTGTAGTGTATATAGTGTATACAGTGTAGTGCGTATATAGTGTATACAGTGTAGTGTATATAGTGTATACAGTGTAGTGTGTGTGTGTGTGTGTACAGTGTAGTGTGTATATAGTGCATACAGTGTAGTGTGTATATAGTGTATACAGTGTAGTGTGTATATAGTGTATACAGTGTAGTGTGTATACAGTGTAGTGTGTATATAGTGTATACAGTGTAGTGTGTATATAGTGAATACAGTGTAGTGTGTGTATATAGTATATACAGTGTAGTGTGTGTATATAGTGTATACAGTGTAGTGTGTGTATATAGTGTATACAGTGTAGTGTGTATATAGTGTATACAGTGTAGTGTGTGTATAGTGTATACAGTGTAGTGTGTATATAGTGTATACAGTGTAGTGTGTGTATATAGTGTATACAGTGTAGAGTGTATATAGTGTATACAGTGTAGTGTGTGTGTATATAGTGTATACAGTGTAGTGTATATAGTGTATAGTGTAGTGTGTGTGTGTGTACAGTGTAGTGTGTATATAGTGCATACAGTGTAGTGTGTATATAGTGTATACAGTGTAGTGTGTATACATGGTAGTGTGTATACAGTGCAGTGTGTGTATATAGTGTATACAGTGTAGTGTGTATATAGTGTATACAGGGTAGTGTGTGTATATAGTGTATACAGTGTAGTGTGTATACAGTGTAGTGTGTATATAGTGTATACAGTGTAGTGTGTGTATAGTGTATACAGTGTAGTGTGTATATAGTGTATACAGTGTAGTGTGTGTGTATATAGTGTATATAGTGTATACAGTGTAGTGTATATAGTGTATACAGTGTAGTGTGTATATAGTGTATACAGTGTAGTGTGTGTGTATAGTGTATACAGTGTAGTGTGTATATAGTGTATACAGTGTAGTGTGTGTATATAGTGTATACAGTGTAGTGTGCATATAGTGTATACAGTGTAGTGTGTATATATAGTGTATACAGTGTAGTGTGTATATAGTGTATACAGTGTAGTGTGTATACAGTGTATACAGTGTAGTGTGTGTATATAGTGTATACAGTGTAGTGTGTGCATATAGTGTATACAGTGTAGTGTGTGTATATAGTGTATACAGTGTAGTGTGTGTATAGTGTATACAGTGTAGTGTGTATATATAGTGTATACAGTGTAGCGTGTATATAGTGTATTGAATAGTAGGTGTTACCCCTACCCCCCTTAAGATGAGCTGATCCCAGGAGCCCTGACAATACATTCTTGTTTTAAGATCAGTTGTGATTTGAGTGCAGACGTGAAGGAGTCACGAACTGAGTTGAGGCCAGCTCGTGACGTCCGTGGGATTGTGTGGAATCCTGTGGACTATTGCAAGGATTATTGTTATCGCATCTGGCACAAGGACTATCGTGAGGTGCCCGGGTTTGTTTCCATTGTGTGGACTTATTGTGGACTTCTCATGGACTCCAAGGACATTATGGATATTTGATGTTGTATGCTCCCTGCCTTAATAAATCTCGTTGGATCGTCCCTCGGCCTGTTGTCCCTTCTTGCTCTGTCGTATACCCCTTCACAGTGTGTATATAGTGTATACAGTGTAGTGTGTGTGTATATAGTGTATACAGTAGTGTGTATACAGTGTAGTGTGTGTGTATATAGTGTATACAGTGTAGTGTGTGTATAGTGTATACAGTGTAGTATGTGTATATATAGTGTATACAGTGTAGCGTGTATATAGTGTATTGAATAGTAGGTGTGACCCCCTACCCCCCTTCAGATGGGCTGATCCCAGGAGCCCTGACAATACATTCTTGTTTTAAGATCAGTTATGATTTGAGTGCAGACGTGAAGGAGTCACGAACTGAGTTGAAGCCAGCTCGTGACATCCGTGGGATTGTGTGGAATCCTGTGGACTATTGCAAGGATTATTGTTATCGCATCTGGCACAAGGACTATCGTGAGGTGCCCGGATTTGTTTCCATTGTGTGGACTTATTGTGGACTTCTCATGGACTCCAAGGACATTATGGATATTTGATGTTGTATGCTCCCTGCCTTAATAAATCTCGTTGGATCGTCCCTCGGCCTGTTGTCCCTTCTTGCTCTGTCGTATACCCCTTCACAGTGTGTATATAGTGTATACAGTGTAGTGTGTGTGTATATAGTGTATACAGTAGTGTGTATACAGTGTAGTGTGTGTGTATATAGTGTATACAGTGTAGTGTGTGTATAGTGTATACAGTGTAGGGTGCATATAGTGTATACAGTGTAGTGTGTGTATACAGTGTAGTGTGTATATATATAGTGTATACAGTGTAGTGTGTATACAGTGTTGTGTGGTGTGTATACAGTGTAGTGTGTGTGTATAGTGTATACAGTGTCGTGTGTATACAGTGTAGTGTGTATATAGTGTATACAGTGTAGTGTGTATATAGTGTATACAGTGTAGTGTGTGTATAGTGTATACAGTGTAGTGTGTATATAGTGTATACAGTGTAGTGTGTGTGTATATAGTGTATACAGTGTAGTGTGTATACAGTGTAGTGTCTATATTGTGTGTGTATACAGTGTAGTGTGGTGTGTATACAGTGTAGTGTGTATACAGTGTAGTGTGTATATAGTGTATACAGTGTAGTGTGTATACAGTGTAGTGTGTGTATATAGTGTATACAGTGTAGTGTGTGTATATAGTGTATACAGTGTAGTGTGTGTATAGTGTATACAGTGTAGTGTGTATACAGTGTAGTGTCTATATTGTGTGTATACAGTGTAGTGTGGTGTGTATACAGTGGTTTGTATATAGTGTATACAGTGTAGTGTGTATACAGTGTAGTGTGTGTATATAGTGTATACAGTGTAGTGTGTGTATAGTGTATACAGTGTAGTGTGTGTATAGTGTATACAGTGTAGTGTGTATATAGTGTATATAGTGTATAGTGTAGTGTGTGTATAGTGTATACAGTGTAGTGTGTGTATAGTGTATACAGTGTAGTGTGTATATAGTGTAGTGTGTATATAGTGTATGTAGTGTATACAGTGTAGTGTGTGTATATAGTGTATACAGTGTAGTGTGTGTGTATATAGTGTATATAGTGTATACAGTGTAGTGTGTGTATGTAGTGTATACAGTGTAGTGTGTGTATATAGTGTATACAGTGTAGTGTGTGTGTATATAGTGTATATAGTGTATACAGTGTAGTGTGTGTATATAGTGTATACAGTGTAGTGTGTGTATATAGTGTATTCAGTGTAGTGTGTGTGTATATAGTGTATACAGTGTAGTGTATACAGTGTAGTGTGTGTGTATATAGTGTATACAGTGTAGTGTATACAGTGTAGTGTGTATATAGTGTATACAGTGTAGTGTGTGTATATAGTGTATACAGTGTAGTGTGTGTATATAATGTATACAGTGTAGTGTGTATATAGTGTATACAGTGCAGTGTGTGTATACAGTGTAGTGTGTATACAGTGTAGTGTGTATATAGTGTATACAGTGTAGTGTGTATATAGTGTATACAGTGTAGTGTGTGTGTATATAGTGTATACAGTGTAGTGTGTGTATATAGTGTATACAGTGTAGAGTGTATATAGTGTATACAGTGTGACAGTGTGTGTGTATATAGTGTATACAGTGTATACAGTGTGTGTGTATATAGTGTAGTGTATATAGTGTAGTGTATATAGTGTATACAGTGTAGTGTGTATATAGTGTATACAGTGTAGTGTGTGTATATAGTGTATACAGTGTAGTGTGTGTGTGTATATAGTGTATACAGTGTAGTGTGTGTATATGATTGTCATGATTTGTAGTCTTGCCCTGTCCTGTATTTTGTATAATAGGTCATTTAACTTTCCTCTGATTCATTTGCTGTAAATTAACCATGTCTCCTTCCCCCAATACTTTGCAATGTCTTGTGATGTACCTGGACCATAATCTAATTTAGGCTTGTGTCAACAGCTAGTGGAACTTTGGCTATTGTTTTCCTAAGCATAAGATAACCTACAATACACATCCTGTAGACTAAGTGGAGCCCTTACATTTCTAGAATCTTCTGATGGACCAAACCATTGAATAGTAGGTGTGACCCCTACCCCCCTTCAGATGGACTGATCCCAGGAGCCCTGACAATACATTCTTGCTTTAAGATCAGATGTGAGTTGGATGCTAAAAGAGAAGGATGAGGCTGTCTGAGGAAGCTTCGGCCTCTGTGTGATCGTGGTGGATTTCTGGGACTCTTAAAGGACTATGGTTTTGTGATCTGGCACAAGGATTGTCGGGAGGTGCCCCCGAATCAGTTTCCTGTGGACTTATTTTGGGACTCTGCAAATTACCTTCGTGTTGTTCCTGTTTTTTGGTCAATAAATCTGTTGGATTATTCCCAGGCCTGTTGTCCCTCCTTGCTCTGGAGAATACTCCCGTCACAAACTGGTTGGCAGCGGTGGGATCAGAGCAGAAGAAATGGAGGACAACGGCCCATCAACTTCTGGAACCAGAGCCTCAGAGTACAAGAACTGGACTGCAAAGAACCTACAAACAAAGGCCCGTGAACTGGGAGTCAGCTGCAAGGGACTCTCCAAGGAGCAGCTGATTGAAGCTTTGGAAGCAGTTCGCCTGCAAGATGATGCTGAGGAAGGATCCTCACAGCAAAGAGAGGAAAGGCGGCAGTCGGAGGTAAATACCCAAAAAAGTCAGTGGGTTGTGTGGTACGAGGAGGAGATGGCCTTACTGGGAGAAGAGGCTACCATAGAAGATAAGAGGGAGGTCATGCGCACAGCCAAGGAGAGGCAGCGCAGGATGGAGGAGAGGGCAATGCTGGAGAGGGAGATCGCTTTGGAGGCAGCGAGAAGCTCCAGACAGACTGTACCCACAGCATCCCCCATGAGGGAACTCCCCAGAGTGTCCCGCAAAGACTTCAAGCCGTTTAATGAGGCTTCCGGTGACATTGAGGGCTTCTTCCTGGACTTTGAGCATCAGTGTCGATTAATGGAAGTCCCGGAAAGGGAGCGCGTCCGACATCTTGTGGGGCTCTTAGAGGGTGGAGCTGCCGCAGCCTATAGAGCTATGGACCCTCGGTGGAACTGTGAGTATGCAGAGATTAAACGGACTGTTCTAGAACATTATGCTGTGACCCCAGACACTTACAGGACCCAGTTTCGTACTTTAGCCTGTAATGAGGAAGTGTCTTTCAAGATGTATGCCCACAGACTCAAACAAATATGTAATCGCTGGCTGGAGGCAGAGGAGGCCTTAACCTGGAACACCTGTCTCCAGGTTATCCTAAAAGAACAATTTTTTGCCCAGTGCCCCGCTGAGATCAGGGAATGGGTGCGTGAGAGGAAACCTGCTACAGTGGAAGAAGCTGCATCTCTCGCTGATGAGGCTCTCACCATCAAGCCTCGGTGGAGAGTTCTGTTGGAGGATGGAGAGAGGCCTACCAGCTCCACAACACCGGTGGCCCCCAGTTCTTCTGTCCCCATTGTTCCCCGTTCCTCTGAGCCACCACCTCGTGTTGATACCTGTGTTAATGTGCCTCCTGTTGCTTCCACTGCGTTTTCTGGAATACGACGAGGAGAGGAAGTAGCAGAGCGCAGGTGTTATGGTTGTGGGCATCCGGGGCATCTGCAGGCCTCATGTCCAGCCAGCTCATGGAGGAATCGTCCTCAAACCCCTACAGCACCTTCAGGTGGGAGCCGACCGGCAGGTTCCCTTACTCCTCGCCCAAGAGGACGCATTGGATGGAGTGAGACACAGCACAGATGCTATCGATGTGGGCAGCCTGGGCATCTGCAAGCCTCCTGCCCAGCTGTTCAAATGAGGATTGATCCTGTACCCAATCATATTATTAATTATGTACAGCCAAGTGCCATGGAGGAAGACGTGTCACCACTAAGTGAGGACTGGCCTAGTGCCTCACCCACCCATGTTGCACCACTAGTAGTTTATGGTGTGCGACCCGCAGCTATGACGACTTCAGCTCATCGAGGTAAGCACTTGCAGGAGGTCGTGCTGGATGGACAAAGACTTGTTGGATTTTGTGACTCAGGAGCTTTCCTCACGCTGGCTGATCCCCGAGTGGTTCGGCCTGAGGCAATCCATAGAGGACCTGGAATTGTCATTGAACTGGCTGGTGGACAATGGAGGACTATTCCCACAGCCACTGTGGATCTGAACTTTGGTTTTGGGGTCAGGCGATGTTTGGTTGGGGTGATGGGTGGTCTGCCTGCAGCTGTTCTCCTGGGCAATGATGTGGGAAAGCTACGATGCCAATTCGTGGCTGCATGAAGCCACATGTAAGTTACGCCATGCCTGTGTGTACTTAACCAGTGACCTGTAGAGGTCCCTAGTACGTACACAAATTAGGAGGGGAAGGGATTGTCATGATTTGTAGTCTTGCCCTGTCCTGTATTTTGTATAATAGGTCATTTAACTTTCCTCTGATTCATTTGCTGTAAATTAACCATGTCTCCTTCCCCCAATACTTTGCAATGTCTTGTGATGTACCTGGACCATAATCTAATTTAGGCTTGTGTCAACAGCTAGTGGAACTTTGGCTATTGTTTTCCTAAGCAGAAGATAACCTACAATACACATCCTGTAGACTAAGTGGAGCCCTTACATTTCTAGAATCTTCTGATGGACCAAACCATTGAATAGTAGGTGTGACCCCTACCCCCCTTCAGATGGACTGATCCCAGGAGCCCTGACAATACATTCTTGCTTTAAGATCAGATGTGAGTTGGATGCTAAAAGAGAAGGATGAGGCTGTCTGAGGAAGCTTCGGCCTCTGTGTGATCGTGGTGGATTTCTGGGACTCTTAAAGGACTATGGTTTTGTGATCTGGCACAAGGATTGTCGGGAGGTGCCCCCGAATCAGTTTCCTGTGGACTTATTTTGGGACTCTGCAAATTACCTTCGTGTTGTTCCTGTTTTTTGGTCAATAAATCTGTTGGATTATTCCCAGGCCTGTTGTCCCTCCTTGCTCTGGAGAATACTCCCGTCACAATAGTGTATACAGTGTAGTGTGTGTATAGTGTATACAGTGTAGAGTGTGTATAGTGTATACAGTGTGTGACGGGAGTATTCTCCAGAGCAAGGAGGGACAACAGGCCTGGGAACGATCCAACAGATTTATTGACCAGAACACAGGAACAACACAAAGGTAATTTGCAGAGTCCCAAAATAAGTCCACAGGAAACTGATTCGGGGGCACCTCCCGACAATCCTTGTGCCAGATCACAAAACCATAGTCCTTTTAGAGTCCCAGAAATCCGCCACGATCACACTAAGGCCGAGGCTTCCTCAGACAGCCTCGCCCTTCTCTTTCAGCATCCAACTCACATCTGATGGGTCACACATAAGTCCATTGTCTTGGGCTCCTGGGATCAGCCCAAGTGTAGGGGAGTAGAAGTTCCCACCTCCTAGTCAATGGTTTGGTCCATCGCATGGCTCCGAGGTGTCTGCAAGGATGCGTATTGTGAGTCCTCCCCCTGCTGAGGAGAACAATGGTGTTTCCCCTAGCTGTGTTGACCCAAGCCTGAATTCAATTATGGTCTAGATACACAAGTCTTGTGGAAAGGAGACAGGTTACTTACATAATTACATTATAGTCCCAGAGACACAGGCAATGGGGAAAGGAAACATATTGTTACAGGTATACACAAGACATTGCAAAGTATTGGGGAAAAATACATATCATGACAATCCCTTCCCCTCCTAATTTGTGTACGTACTAGGGACCTCTACAGGTCACTGGTTAAGTACACACAGGCATGGCTGACTAGACTCAGGGCTCCTCCTGCCTGGACAGTCCATCTGCATTTTGGTGTTGGCTGCCTCTTCTATACTGTATGGTAAAGTTATAGGGCTGCAGAGCCAGGCTCCATCGTAGTAAGCGTCCATTGTCACCAGAGACTCTGTTCAGCCAGGTGAGGGGATTGTGATCAGTAACCACAGTGAATTCTCGTCCATACAGATACGGCCTTAGTTTCCTAAGGGCCCACACTACAGCCAGACATTCTTTTTCAACAGTTGCATAGGCCACTTCTCGGTCCAGCAGTTTCCTGCTAAGGTAGGCAATGGGGTGTTCGTCCCCAGCTGCATTCACCTGGCTGAGGACAGACCCCAGTCCATAAGCAGAGGCGTCCGTCTGCACAATGAATCTCCTCTTGTAATCTGGAGCAGCCAGAACAGGGTCGCAGACCAGGGCGTCCTTCAGCCGGTTAAAAGCCTCATCACAGGCTGGAGTCCAGATCACCAGCCGGGGCATCGTTTTCTTGGTCAGGTCGGTAAGAGGCTTGGCCACAGTGCTGAAATGAGAAACAAATTTTCGGTAATAACTGGCAGTGCCCAAGAAAGCCATAACTTGTTTCTTAGATTGGGGTACAGGCCAGTCTCTAATAGCCTGGATTTTGGCAGGTTCAGGACGGAGCTTCCCTCCTCCTACTCTATGCCTTAGGTACTGGACTTCACCCATCCCCAATTGGCATTTATCTGGTCGAATGGTTAGGCCTGCTGCAAGAAGCAGGTCAAGAATAATGGCTACTTGGTTCAGATGTTCCTCCCACGTCTGGCTGAAGATGGCGATATCATCCAAGTAGGCACAAGCAAAGTCACCACATCCCCGGAGGATCTGGTCCACCATTCTCTGGAAGGTGGCCGGGGCATTCTTCATTCCAAAGGGCATATTTAGGAATTCATACAGACCAAAGGGGGTTATAAAAGCGGACCGTTCTCTCCCTTCCTCCGTGAGAGGGATTTGCCAGTATCCCTTACTGAGATCCAAGGTAGTGACATATCGGGATCCAGCCAGTCGGTCTAGAAGTTCGTCAATACGAGGCATTGGGTAAGGATCACTGACGGTATGGTCGTTTAGTCGTCGATAGTCCACACAAAATCGAGTACTCCCATCCTTCTTGGGTACTAACACCACAGGAGAGGCCCAAGGGCTATGGGAGGCCTGGATTACCCCAAGGTAACATCTCCTCCAGTTCGTGCTGCATGGTGTTTCGAACTGATTCAGGTACCCGGTAAGGAGCCTGTTGTATGGGATGGATGCCCTGAGTGTCCACATGATGTTGGGTGACGGTGGTTCGACCTGGTTGGGATGAGAAAGCAGCACATCTCTGTTGAAGCACTCCCAGCATCTGGTTTTTCTGTAAGGAATCCAGGTGATCTCCCAGAGGAACCTGTTCCACAGTGGATGGGGCTCTCGCTGCTTCCACGAGATCAGGTAGGGAGTCCTCATCCTCTTGACCGTCCTCTGAAGCTAGCCGACAGCTTGCTATCATTGGAAGGTTCCGGTCATGGTACTCCTTAATAATATTCACATGGACAGTCTTTTGTCTTAGCCCCTGATCATCTAAAGCAAGAAGGTAATTGGTGTCATTCAGTTTTCTGAGAACCCGGAAGGGACCCTCCCATGCTGTCTGCAGTTTATTCTGCCGATGGGGAACAATCATTAAGACCTGTTGTCCTTCTACAAACTCCCGGTAGCGTGCTTTACGGTCATACCATGTCTTCTGTCTGGTTTGAGCCATCCGCACATGACTCTGGGCAAAACTAGCAAGTTGGGCCAGGGTTTCTCGCAGCTTTAGGACATAAGGGACAACAGGGGCCCCTGTATCGTCAACTTGCCCCTCCCAGTATTCCTTGAGCAGGGTTAAGGGTCCTCGGACCTTTCTTCCATAGAGTAGTTCAATGGGGGAGAACCCAGTGGACTCCTGGGGAACTTCCCGATAGGCAAACAAGAGATGGGGTAGGTACTTCTCCCAGTTTGAATCTCTGTCAGTGAAGGCCCTCAGCATATTCTTCAAAGTGCCATTGAATTGTTCACAAAGTCCATTTGTTTGGGGATGATACGGGGTCGTGCGGATCGCTCGTACTCCACAGGTGCGCCACAGACACTGGACCAGCTCCGACATGAACTGGGAGCCTTGGTCCGACAAGATTTCACTGGGAAATCCTACTCTGGTGAAAATGGTAACCAGAGCCTCGGCCACCTTGGCTGCAGAAATACTTGACAAGGCCACCGCTTCTGGATATCGGGTGGCATAGTCCACAACAGTGAGAATGTACTGCTTTCCAGATTTACTTGGTTTAGCCAGAGGTCCAATGATATCAACAGCTACTCTTTGAAAGAGTTCTTCTATTATAGGGAGTGGTTGCAGGGGTGCCTTTGGGTGATCTCCGGGTCGCCCTCTGCGCTGACATATGTCGCAAGTTCGGCAGAAATGCGCCACTGCTTGGGAAATCCCAGGCCAATAGAAAGATTGAGTCAATCGTCTCTCGGTGCGGGTTTTGCCTTGATGGCCAGCAGTAGGAATATCATGAGCAAGGTGTAATAGGGGAATTCTGTATTTCTGAGGAACAATCAGCTGTTTGCTATAAGTCCAGGGCTTATCTAGGGAGTCAGCTTTGGTAACCCGATACAGAAGTCCATTTTCTCTGATAATTCTTTCTCCATTCTCCCCTAGCTGCCCTATTTCAGCTCGAGCTCTAAAACTAGCTAGGGTGGGGTCAGTCTCCACTTCTTGTCTAAACTGAACTTTATCCCAGGTAACATTCATATTATCCCCACAAGAAGAATCACTCACCGGCTGTGACGGCGGTTCTGGTGCCCTCATTTCCATGGATGGGTTGTACACGTCCACATTTGCTGCTCTCTTGGCTTGACTTCGGGTTACCGCACCGACAAAGTGGCAATGAAGATTCCCCACATCATTTCCTAGAAGAACGTCTGCAGGGAGGCCGCTCATCACACCGACCACGCATTGTTTGGCCCCAAAGCCATAATCCAGGGTCACACTCGCTCTTGGAATATATCTCTGGGTACCTCCAGCCAATTCAATGGCAATTCCTGGTCCCTTTTGAATTGCTTCTGGTTGAATTACTCGGGGATCGGCTATGGTGAGAAAAGCCCCAGTGTCACGGAAGCCAACAACTTTTTGACCATCCAGCACGACCTCCTGTAGATGTTTGTGCTGAAGATCAGAAGAACAGGTGGCTGGGGCTCGCACCCCATAGACTCCTGGTAGGGAAGCCAGGATATCAGAGTCACTTGGCAAGTCATCAGGCACTGAATCCATCTCTTCTCCAGGTGAGGGGGTCTGTAGATAATGAACAGGCAAAGGCGGTCTGTAGGTGTTCTGCCTCCGTACACCTGGACATTGGAATTGCATATGCCCGGGCTGCCCACATCCATAGCATCTGCGCTCTGGGATTCTTCCTCCACGTCGTAGTCCCAAAGGTGGAGCAGGAGTAATGCGAGGCACAGTCACACGAAGGTCACCATGAGTTGATGGTCTAGTGGGATGGTGAATATTGGAGGCAGAAGGACCAGGGGCCGCCAGCGTTGGGGGGCTGGTAGTGTTTTTCTCCCTGAGTAGTAATTTTTTCCACTGAGGCTTGATGGTGAGAGCCTCATCAGCTAGAGCTGCAGCTTCCTCCACTGTTGCTGGTCTCCTTTCACGCACCCATTCCCGGATCTCAGCGGGGCACTTAAAATAAAACTGCTCTTTTACGATGACCTGCAGGAACGTTTCCCAGGTTATTGCCTCCTCTGCCTCCAGCCAGCGATGACATATATGTTTGAGTTTGTGAGCATACATCTTGAAGGACACTTCCTCATCACAGGCTAAAGTACGGAACTGAGTCCTGTAAGTGTCTGGGGTTACAGCATAATGTTCTAGAATAGTCTGTTTAATCTCCGCATACTCACAGTTCAACCGAGGGTCCATAGCTCTATAGGCTGCGGCAGCTCCACCCTCTAAGAGCCCCACAAGATGTCGGACGCGCTCCCTTTCCGGGACTTCCATTAATCGACACTGATGCTCAAAGTCCAGGAAGAAGCCCTCAATGTCACCGGAAGCCTCATTAAACGGCTTGAAGTCTTTGCGGGACACTCTGGGGAGTTCCCTCATGGGGGATGCTGTGGGTACAGTCTGTCTGGAGCTTCTCGCTGCCTCCAAAGTGATCTCCCTCTCCAGCATTGCCCTCTCCTCCATCCTGCGCTGCCTCTCCTTGGCTGTGCGCATGACCTCCCTCTTATCTTCTATGGTAGCCTCTTCTCCCAGCAAGGCCATCTCCTCCTCGTACCACACAACCCACTGACTTTTTTGGGTATTTACCTCCGACTGCCGCCTTTCCTCTCTTTGCTGTGAGGATCCTTCCTCAGCATCATCTTGCAGGTGAACTGCTTCCAAAGCCTCAATCAGCTGCTCCTTGGAGAGTCCCTTGTAGCTGACTCCCAGTTCACGGGCCTTTGTTTGTAGGTTCACCGCAGTCCAGTTCTTGTACTCTGCGGTGCTGGTTCCAGATGTTGATGGGCCGTTGTCCTCCATTCCTTCTGCTCTGATCCCACTGCTGCCACCAGTTTGTGACGGGAGTATTCTCCAGAGCAAGGAGGGACAACAGGCCTGGGAATAATCCAACAGATTTATTGACCAAAAAACAGGAACAACAAGAAGGTAATTTGCAGAGTCCCAAAATAAGTCCACAGGAAACTGATTCGGGGGCACTTCCCGACAATCCTTGTGCCAGATCACAAAACCATAGTCCTTTAAGAGTCCCAGAAATCCACCACGATCACACAGAGGCCGAAGCTTCCTCAGACAGCCTCGTCCTACTCTTTTAGCATCCAACTCACATCTGATCTTAAAGCAAGAATGTATTGTCAGGGCTCCTGGGATCAGTCCATCTGAAGGGGGGTAGGGGTCACACCTACTATTCAATGGTTTGGTCCATCAGAAGATTCTAGAAATGTAAGGGCTCCACTTAGTCTACAGGATGTGTATTGTAGGTTATCTTCTGCTTAGGAAAACAATAGCCAAAGTTCCACTAGCTGTTGACACAAGCCTAAATTAGATTATGGTCCAGGTACATCACAATACATTGCAAGTATTGGGGGAAGGAGACATGGTTAATTTACAGCAAATGAACCAGAGGAAAGTTAAATGACATATTATACAAAATACAGGACAGGGCAAGACTGCAAATCATGACACGTTTAATCTCTGCATACTCACAGTTCCACCGAGGGTCCATAGCTCTATAGGCTGCGGCAGCTCCACCCTCTAAGAGCCCCACAAGATGTCGGACGCGCTCCCTTTCCGGGACTTCCATTAATCGACACTGATGCTCAAAGTCCAGGAAGAAGCCCTCAATGTCACCGGAAGCCTCATTAAACGGCTTGAAGTCTTTGCGGGACACTCTAGGGAGTTCCCTCATGGGGGATGCTGTGGGTACAGTCTGTCTGGAGCTTCTCGCTGCCTCCAAAGCGATCTCCCTCTCTAGCATTGCCCTCTCCTCCATCCTGCGCTGCCTCTCCTTGGCTGTGCGCATGACCTCCCTCTTATCTTCTATGGTAGCCTCTTCTCCCAGTAAGGCCATCTCCTCCTCGTACCACACAACCCACTGACTTTTTTGGGTATTTACCTCCGACTGCCGCCTTTCCTCTCTTTGCTGTGAGGATCCTTCCTCAGCATCATCTTGCAGGCGAACTGCTTCCAAAGCTTCAATCAGCTGCTCCTTGGAGAGTCCCTTGCAGCTGACTCCCAGTTCACGGGCCTTTGTTTGTAGGTTCTTTGCAGTCCAGTTCTTGTACTCTGAGGCTCTGGTTCCAGAAGTTGATGGGCCGTTGTCCTCCATTTCTTCTGCTCTGATCCCACCGCTGCCAACCAGTTTGTGACGGGAGTATTCTCCAGAGCAAGGAGGGACAACAGGCCTGGGAATAATCCAACAGATTTATTGACCAAAAAACAGGAACAACACGAAGGTAATTTGCAGAGTCCCAAAATAAGTCCACAGGAAACTGATTCGGGGGCACCTCCCGACAATCCTTGTGCCAGATCACAAAACCATAGTCCTTTAAGAGTCCCAGAAATCCACCACGATCACACAGAGGCCGAAGCTTCCTCAGACAGCCTCATCCTTCTCTTTTAGCATCCAACTCACATCTGATCTTAATGCAAGAATGTATTGTCAGGGCTCCTGGGATCAGTCCATCTGAAGGGGGGTAGGGGTCACACCTACTATTCAATGGTTTGGTCCATCAGAAGATTCTAGAAATGTAAGGGCTCCACTTAGTCTACAGGATGTGTATTGTAGGTTATCTTCTGCTTAGGAAAACAATAGCCAAAGTTCCACTAGCTGTTGACACAAGCCTAAATTAGATTATGGTCCAGGTACATCACAAGACATTGCAAAGTATTGGGGGAAGGAGACATGGTTAATTTACAGCAAATGAATCAGAGGAAAGTTAAATGACCTATTATACAAAATACAGGACAGGGCAAGACTACAAATCATGACAAGTGTATACAGTGTAGTGTGTGTATATAGTGTATACAGTGTAGTGTGTATATAGTGTATACAGTGTAGTGTGTATATAGTGTATACAGTGTAGTGTGTGTATATAGTGTATACAGTGTAGTGTGTGTATATAGTGTATACAGTGTAGTGTGTATATAGTGTATACAGTGTAGTGTGTGTATATAGTGTATACAGTGTAGTGTGTGTATAGTGTATACAGTGTAGTGTGTGTATATAGTGTATACAGTGTAGTGTGTATATAGTGTATACAGTGTAGTGTGTGTATATAGTGTATACAGTGTATTGTGTTTATAGTGTATACAGTGTAGTGTGTATATAGTGTATACAGTGTAGTGTGTGTATATAGTGTATACAGTGTAGTGTGTGTATAGTGTATACAGTGTATACAGTGTAGTGTGTGTATATAGTGTATACAGTGTAGTGTGTATATATAGTGTATACAGTGCAGTGTGTGTATATAGTGTATACAGTGTAGTGTGTGTATATAGTGTATACAGTGTAGTGTGTATATAGTGTATACAGTGTAGTGTGTGTATATAGTGTATACAGTGTAGTGTGTATATAGTGTATACAGTGTAGTGTGTGTATATAGTGTATACAGTGTAGTGTGTATACAGTGTAGTGTGTATATAGTGTATACAGTGTAGTGTGTGTATATAGTGTATACAGTGTAGTGTGTATATAGTGTATACAGTGTAGTGTGTGTATATAGTGTATACAGTGTAGTGTGTATATAGTGTATACAGTGTAGTGTGTATATAGTGTATACAGTGTAGTGTGTATATAGTGTATACAGTGTAGTGTGTGTATATAGTGTATACAGTGTAGTGTGTATATAGTGTATACAGTGTAGTGTGTGTATATAGTGTATACAGTGTAGTGTGTGTATATAGTGTATACAGTGTAGTGTGTATATATAGTGTATACAGTGTAGTGTGTATATAGTGTATACAGTGTAGTGTGTATATAGTGTATACAGTGTAGTGTGTGTATATAGTGTATACAGTGTAGTGTGTATATAGTGTATACAGTGTAGTGTGTGTATATAGTGTATACAGTGTAGTGTGTATATAGTGTATACAGTGTAGTGTGTATATAGTGTATACAGTGTAGTGTGTGTATAGTGTATACAGTGTAGTGTGTGTATACAGTGTAGTGTGTGTATATAGTGTATACAGTGTAGTGTGTGTATATAGTGTATACAGTGTAGTGTGTATATAGTGTATACAGTGTAGTGTGTGTATATAGTGTATACAGTGTAGTGTGTATATAGTGTATACAGTGTAGTGTGTGTATATAGTGTATACAGTGTAGTGTGTATATAGTGTATACAGTGTAGTGTGTATATAGTGTATACAGTGTAGTGTGTGTATAGTGTATACAGTGTAGTGTGTGTATATAGTGTATACAGTGTAGTGTGTGTGTATATAGTGTATACAGTGTAGTGTGTGTATATAGTGTATACAGTGTAGTGTGTATATAGTGTATACAGTGTAGTGTGTGTATATAGTGTATACAGTGCAGTGTGTGTATATAGTGTATACAGTGTAGTGTGTGTATATAGTGTATACAGTGTAGTGTGTGTATATAGTGTATACAGTGTAGTGTGTATATAGTGTATACAGTGTAGTGTGTGTGTATATAGTGTATACAGTGTAGTGTGTATATAGTGTATACAGTGTAGTGTGTGTGTATATAGTGTATACAGTGTAGTGTGTGTATATAGTGTATACAGTGTAGTGTGTATATAGTGTATACAGTGTAGTGTGTATATAGTGTATACAGTGTAGTGTGTATATAGTGTATACAGTGTATTGTGTGTATATAGTGTATACAGTGTAGTGTGTATATAGTGTATACAGTGTAGTGTGTATATAGTGTATACAGTGTAGTGTGTATATAGTGTATACAGTGTAGTGTGTATATATAGTGTATACAGTGCAGTGTGTGTATATAGTGTATACAGTGTAGTGTGTATATAGTGTATACAGTGTAGTGTGTATATAGTGTATACAGTGTAGTGTGTGTGTATATAGTGTATACAGTGTAGTGTGTATATAGTGTATACAGTGTAGTGTGTGTGTATATAGTGTATACAGTGTAGTGTGTATATAGTGTATACAGTGTAGTGTGTGTGTATATAGTGTATACAGTGTAGTGTGTGTATATAGTGTATACAGTGTAGTGTGTATATAGTGTATACAGTGTAGTGTGTGTATATAGTGTATACAGTGTAGTGTGTATATAGTGTATACAGTGTATTGTGTGTATATAGTGTATACAGTGTAGTGTGTATATAGTGTATACAGTGTAGTGTGTATATAGTGTATACAGTGTAGTGTGTATATAGTGTATACAGTGTAGTGTGTATATATAGTGTATACAGTGCAGTGTGTGTATATAGTGTATACAGTAGTGTGTATATAGTGTATACAGTGTAGTGTGTATATAGTGTATACAGTGTAGTGTGTGTATATAGTGTATACAGTGTAGTGTGTATATAGTGTATACAGTGTAGTGTGTGTATATAGTGTATACAGTGTAGTGTGTATATAGTGTATACAGTGTAGTGTGTGTATATAGTGTATACAGTGTAGTGTGTATATAGTGTATACAGTGTAGTGTGTATACAGTGTAGTGTGTGTATATAGTGTATACAGTGTAGTGTGTATATAGTGTATACAGTGTAGTGTGTGTATATAGTGTATACAGTGCAGTGTGTGTATATAGTGTATACAGTGTAGTGTGTGTATATAGTGTATACAGTGTAGTGTGTGTATATAGTGTATACAGTGCAGTGTGTGTATATAGTGTATACAGTGTAGTGTGTGTATATAGTGTATACAGTGTAGTGTGTATATAGTGTATACAGTGTAGTGTGTGTATATAGTGTATACAGTGTAGTGTGTGTATATAGTGTATACAGTGTAGTGTGTATATAGTGTATACAGTGTAGTGTGTGTATATAGTGTATACAGTGTAGTGTGTGTATATAGTGTATACAGTGTAGTGTGTATATAGTGTATACAGTGTAGTGTGTGTATATAGTGTATACAGTGTAGTGTGTATATAGTGTATACAGTGTAGTGTGTGTATATAGTGTATACAGTGTAGTGTGTATATAGTGTATACAGTGTAGTGTGTATATAGTGTATACAGTGTAGTGTGTGTATATAGTGTATACAGTGTAGTGTGTGTATATAGTGTATACAGTGTAGTGTGTATATATAGTGTATACAGTGCAGTGTGTGTATATAGTGTATACAGTGTAGTGTGTGTATATAGTGTATACAGTGTAGTGTGTATATAGTGTATACAGTGTAGTGTGTGTATATAGTGTATACAGTGTAGTGTGTATATAGTGTATACAGTGTAGTGTGTGTATATAGTGTATACAGTGTAGTGTGTATACAGTGTAGTGCGTATATAGTGTATACAGTGTAGTGTGTATATAGTGTATACAGTGTAGTGTGTGTATATAGTGTATACAGTGTAGTGTATATAGTGTATACAGTGCAGTGTGTGTATATAGTGTATACAGTGTAGTGTGTGTATATAGTGTATACAGTGTAGTGTGTATATAGTGTATACAGTGTAGTGTGTGTATATAGTGTATACAGTGTAGTGTGTGTATATAGTGTATACAGTGTAGTGTGTATATAGTGTATACAGTGTAGTGTGTGTATATAGTGTATACAGTGTAGTGTGTGTATATAGTGTATACAGTGTAGTGTGTATATAGTGTATACAGTGTAGTGTGTGTATATAGTGTATACAGTGTAGTGTGTATATAGTGTATACAGTGTAGTGTGTGTATATAGTGTATACAGTGTAGTGTGTATATAGTGTATACAGTGTAGTGTGTATATAGTGTATACAGTGTAGTGTGTGTATATAGTGTATACAGTGTAGTGTGTGTATATAGTGTATACAGTGTAGTGTGTATATATAGTGTATACAGTGCAGTGTGTGTATATAGTGTATACAGTGTAGTGTGTGTATATAGTGTATACAGTGTAGTGTGTATATAGTGTATACAGTGTAGTGTGTATATAGTGTATACAGTGTAGTGTGTATATAGTGTATACAGTGTAGTGTGTGTATATAGTGTATACAGTGTAGTGTGTATACAGTGTAGTGCGTATATAGTGTATACAGTGTAGTGTGTATATAGTGTATACAGTGTAGTGTGTGTATATAGTGTATACAGTGTAGTGTATATAGTGTATACAGTGTAGTGTGTGTATATAGTGTATACAGTGTAGTGTGTATATAGTGTATACAGTGTAGTGTGTATATAGTGTATACAGTGTAGTGTGTGTATATAGTGTATACAGTGTAGTGTGTATATAGTGTATACAGTGTAGTGTGTATATAGTGTATACAGTGTAGTGTGTGTATATAGTGTATACAGTGTAGTGTGTGTATATAGTGTATACAGTGTAGTGTGTGTATATAGTGTATACAGTGTAGTGTGTATATAGTGTATACAGTGTAGTGTGTATACAGTGTAGTGTGTGTATATAGTGTATACAGTGTAGTGTGTATATAGTGTATACAGTGTAGTGTGTGTATATAGTGTATACAGTGTAGTGTGTATATAGTGTATACAGTGTAGTGTGTGTATAGTGTATACAGTGTAGTGTGTGTATACAGTGTAGTGTGTGTATATAGTGTATACAGTGTAGTGTGTGTATATAGTGTATACAGTGTAGTGTGTATATAGTGTATACAGTGTAGTGTGTGTATATAGTGTATACAGTGTAGTGTGTATATAGTGTATACAGTGTAGTGTGTATATAGTGTATACAGTGTAGTGTGTGTATATAGTGTATACAGTGTAGTGTGTATATAGTGTATACAGTGTAGTGTGTATATAGTGTATACAGTGTAGTGTGTATATAGTGTATACAGTGTAGTGTGTATATAGTGTATACAGTGTAGTGTGTGTATATAGTGTATACAGTGTAGTGTGTATACAGTGTAGTGCGTATATAGTGTATACAGTGTAGTGTGTATATAGTGTATACAGTGTTGTGTGTGTATATAGTGTATACAGTGTAGTGTATATAGTGTATACAGTGTAGTGTGTGTATATAGTGTATACAGTGTAGTGTGTATATAGTGTATACAGTGTAGTGTGTATATAGTGTATACAGTGTAGTGTGTGTATATAGTGTATACAGTGTAGTGTGTATATAGTGTATACAGTGTAGTGTGTATATAGTGTATACAGTGTAGTGTGTGTATATAGTGTATACAGTGTAGTGTGTGTATATAGTGTATACAGTGTAGTGTGTGTATATAGTGTATACAGTGTAGTGTGTATATAGTGTATACAGTGTAGTGTGTATACAGTGTAGTGTGTGTATATAGTGTATACAGTGTAGTGTGTATATAGTGTATACAGTGTAGTGTGTGTATATAGTGTATACAGTGTAGTGTGTATATAGTGTATACAGTGTAGTGTGTGTATAGTGTATACAGTGTAGTGTGTGTATACAGTGTAGTGTGTGTATATAGTGTATACAGTGTAGTGTGTGTATATAGTGTATGCAGTGTAGTGTGTATATAGTGTATACAGTGTAGTGTGTGTATATAGTGTATACAGTGTAGTGTGTATATAGTGTATACAGTGTAGTGTGTATATAGTGTATACAGTGTAGTGTGTGTATATAGTGTATACAGTGTAGTGTGTATATAGTGTATACAGTGTAGTGTGTATATAGTGTATACAGTGTAGTGTGTGTATAGTGTATACAGTGTAGTGTGTGTATATAGTGTATACAGTGTAGTGTGTGTGTGTATATAGTGTATACAGTGTAGTGTGTGTATATAGTGTATACAGTGTAGTGTGTATATAGTGTATACAGTGTAGTGTGTGTATATAGTGTATACAGTGTAGTGTGTATATAGTGTATACAGTGTATTGTGTGTATATAGTGTATACAGTGTAGTGTGTATATAGTGTATACAGTGTAGTGTGTATATAGTGTATACAGTGTAGTGTGTATATAGTGTATACAGTGTAGTGTGTATATATAGTGTATACAGTGCAGTGTGTGTATATAGTGTATACAGTGTAGTGTGTATATAGTGTATACAGTGTAGTGTGTATATAGTGTATACAGTGTAGTGTGTGTATATAGTGTATACAGTGTAGTGTGTATATAGTGTATACAGTGTAGTGTGTGTATATAGTGTATACAGTGTAGTGTGTGTATATAGTGTATACAGTGTAGTGTGTGTATATAGTGTATACAGTGTAGTGTGTATATAGTGTATACAGTGTAGTGTGTGTATATAGTGTATACAGTGTAGTGTGTGTATATAGTGTATACAGTGTAGTGTGTGTATATAGTGTATACAGTGTAGTGTGTGTATATAGTGTATACAGTGTAGTGTGTATATAGTGTATACAGTGTAGTGTGTGTATATAGTGTATACAGTGTAGTGTGTATATAGTGTATACAGTGTAGTGTGTGTATATAGTGTATACAGTGTAGTGTGTATATAGTGTATACAGTGTAGTGTGTATATAGTGTATACAGTGTAGTGTGTGTATATAGTTATACAGTGTAGTGTGTATATAGTGTATACAGTGTAGTGTGTATATAGTGTATACAGTGTAGTGTGTGTATATAGTGTATACAGTGTAGTGTGTGTATAGTGTATACAGTGTATACAGTGTAGTGTGTGTATATAGTGTATACAGTGTAGTGTGTATATATAGTGTATACAGTGCAGTGTGTGTATATAGTGTATACAGTGTAGTGTGTATATAGTGTATACAGTGTAGTGTGTGTATATAGTGTATACAGTGTAGTGTGTGTATATAGTGTATACAGTGTAGTGTGTATATAGTGTATACAGTGTAGTGTGTATATAGTGTATACAGTGTAGTGTGTATATAGTGTATACAGTGTAGTGTGTATATAGTGTATACAGTGTAGTGTGTGTATATAGTGTATACAGTGTAGTGTGTGTATATAGTGTATACAGTGTAGTGTGTATATAGTGTATACAGTGTAGTGTGTGTATATAGTGTATACAGTGTAGTGTGTGTATATAGTGTATACAGTGTAGTGTGTATATAGTGTATACAGTGTAGTGTGTGTATATAGTGTATACAGTGTAGTGTGTATATAGTGTATACAGTGTAGTGTGTGTATATAGTGTATACAGTGTAGTGTGTGTATATAGTGTATACAGTGTAGTGTGTATATAGTGTATACAGTGTAGTGTGTATATAGTGTATACAGTGTAGTGTGTATATAGTGTATACAGTGTAGTGTGTGTATATAGTGTATACAGTGTAGTGTGTATATAGTGTATACAGTGTAGTGTTTATATAGTGTATACAGTGTAGTGTTTATATAGTGTATACAGTGTAGTGTGTATATAGTGTATACAGTGTAGTGTGTATATAGTGTATACAGTGTAGTGTGTATATAGTGTATACAGTGTAGTGTGTGTATATAGTGTATACAGTGTAGTGTGTATATAGTGTATACAGTGTAGTGTGTATATAGTGTATACAGTGTAGTGTTTATATAGTGTATACAGTGTAGTGTTTATATAGTGTATACAGTGTAGTGTGTATATAGTGTATACAGTGTAGTGTTTATATAGTGTATACAGTGTAGTGTGTATATAGTGTATACAGTGTAGTGTTTATATAGTGTATACAGTGTAGTGTGTATATAGTGTATACAGTGTAGTGTGTATATAGTGTATACAGTGTAGTGTTTATATAGTGTATACAGTGTAGTGTGTATATAGTGTATACAGTGTAGTGTTTATATAGTGTATACAGTGTAGTGTGTATATAGTGTAGTGTTTATATAGTGTATACAGTGTAGTGTGTATATAGTGTATACAGTGTAGTGTGTATATAGTGTATACAGTGTAGTGTGTATATAGTGTATACAGTGTAGTGTGTGTATATAGTGTATACAGTGTAGTGTGTGTATATAGTGTATACAGTGTAGTGTGTATATAGTGTATACAGTGTAGTGTGTATATAGTGTATACAGTGTAGTGTGTATATAGTGTATACAGTGTAGTGTGTGTATATAGTGTATACAGTGTAGTGTGTGTATATAGTGTATACAGTGTAGTGTGTATATAGTGTATACAGTGTAGTGTGTGTATATAGTGTATACAGTGTAGTGTGTATATAGTGTATACAGTGTAGTGTGTATATAGTGTATACAGTGTAGTGTTTATATAGTGTATACAGTGTAGTGTTTATATAGTGTATACAGTGTAGTGTGTGTATATAGTGTATACAGTGTAGTGTGTGTATATAGTGTATACAGTGTAGTGTTTATATAGTGTATACAGTGTAGTGTGTATATAGTGTATACAGTGTAGTGTTTATATAGTGTATACAGTGTAGTGTGTATACAGTGTATACAGTGTAGTGTGTATATAGTGTATACAGTGTAGTGTGTATATAGTGTATACAGTGTAGTGTGTGTATATAGTGTATACAGTATATTTCTCACCTCCGCTCTGGTTGAATCGCTCCATCGCTGTCCTCACATTATGTCTGAATGACGCCTCATTCCCTTTAGTGATCTGTGTCTCTTCCTCCCAGTATCCTTCCCCCATTTTCTCCATCCACTGGACCTTGGGTCGGTATCTGCCGCTCTCCGAGTTATAATTCACAATCTCCCGATCATCCACATATCCGACTGATGAGAACTCCGGCAGCCCGGACCCCGGAGCTGAGACCACCGTGTCATAATACCGCAGAGAGTGACTGTCTGAGAGAGACACAGAGAGTTACATGTCACACACACAGGACCCTGCAGTCACAGGAGGAGACACATAGAACCCAAAGACAGAAACATAATGATTAACCCCTTAAGCACCAAGCCACTTTGTAGGCTAATGGCCAGGCCTTAATTTTGAAATCGGACCGCTGTCACTTTATGTGGTTATGACTCTGGAACGCTTCCATGGATCCCACTGATTCTGACACTGTTTTCTCCTGACACTTTGTACTTCATGTCAGTGGTAACATTTCTTCGATATAACTTACGTTTATTTATGAAAATAGCGGAAATTTGTCAAAAATCTTGAAAATTTTGCAAATTCCAAACTTTAATTTTTGTACCCTTAAGTCAGAGACTGGTGTCACACATAATAGTTAATAAATATCATTTCCCACATGTCTACTTTACATCAGCACAATTTTGGAAACATTTTTTTGTTAGGACGTTATAAGGGTTAAAAGTTGACCAGCGATTTCTCATTTTTCCAACAAAATTTACAAAACCATTTTTTAGGGACGACCTCACAATAGGAGTGAGTTTGAGGGGTCAATATAACAGAAAATACCCAAAAGTGACACCATTCTAAAAACAGCACCCCTTAAGGTGCGCAAAACCACATTCAAGAAGTTTATTAACCCATTAGGTACTTCACAAGAATAAAAGCAATGTGAAAGGAAAAAATGAACATTTAACTTTTTTTCCCAAAAATTTTACTTCAGACACAATTTTTTTATTTTGTCAAGGGTATCAGGAGAAAATGAGCCACAATATTTGTTGTGCAATTTCTCCTGAGTACACCGATACCCCATGTGTGGAGGAAGACCAATCTTTAGGCGCACGGCAGTGCTCAGAAGGGAAGGAGCATCGTTTAAAGGTTTTGAATGTCAAATTGGCTGGAACTGAGATCGGACGCCATGTCGCGTTTGGAGAGCCCCTGATGTGCCTAAACAGGGGAAACCTCCCACAAGTGACCCCATTTTGGAAACTAGACCCCCCCCAAGGAAGTTATCTAGATGTGTGGTGAAAACTTTGAACCTCCAAGGGCTTCACAGAAGTTTATAACGTAGAGCCACAAAATTAAAAATTCATTTTTTTCCACAAAAATGATCTTTTTGCCCCCAAATTTTTATTTTCACAAGGGTAACAGGAAAAAAAGGACCCCAAGAGTTGTTGTGCAATTTGTCCTGAGTACACTGATACCCCATATGGGGGGGTAAACCACTGTTTGGGTGCATGGCAGAGCTCAGAAGGGAAGGAGCACCATTTTGGAATGCAGACTTTGATGGAATGGCCTGTGTGTGTCATGTTGCGTTTGCAGAGCCCCTGATGTGCCTAAACAGTAGAACCCTCCCACAAGTGACCCCATTTGGAAACTAGACCCCCCAAGGAGCTTATCTAGATGTGTGGTGAGCACTTTGAACCCACAAGTTCTTCACAGAAGTTTATAACGTAGAGCCGTGAAAATAAAAAAAATCATATATTTTTCCACAAAAATGATCTTTTTCCCCCAAAATTTTTATTTTCACAAGGGTAACAGGAGAAATTAGACCCCCAAAGTTTATGTGCAATTTGTCCTGAGTACACTGATGCCCCATGTGTGGGGGGGGGGAACCACTGTGATTGCCTTACTGCGATCTTTGGGAGGCAGAATGAACAAATCCACAAAAGGTGAAGAATTGGTTTTATTTTTTACGCCGTTCCTTGTGCGGTATTAGTGATTAGGCGACTATTCCTCGGGTCGGTGCGATTACAGCGATATCAGATTTATACCTTTTTTCGTGTTTAGCTTCTGTCGCCCACTAAAAGATGCTTTTTTTTTTTAGAAGAAATTTTTTGTAAAAAATTTTTTGCATCGCCGTATTTTGAGAGCTATAATTTTTCCATATTTCGGCCGACAGAGTCATGTGAGGTCTTGTCTTTTGTGGGATGAGCTGACGTCTTTATTGGTAGCATTTTTGGGCACATGACGTTTTTTGATCGCTTTCTATTCTGATTTTTGTGGAGGCAGAATCAATAAAAACCTGCAATTCAGGAATTGTGTTTTTCTTGTTTTTTTTTTCTCCGTTCTGCGTGTGGTAAAATTGATAAGGCAGCTTTATTCTTCGGGTCACTACGATTACAGCGATGCTTCATTTGTATGTATCTGTATGGCGGCTTGTTTTCTGCGGGAGAATATGGTGCATTTAGTGATACTATATTTATTACCCTTTGGGTTTTTTTATCGCGTTTTATTCCACTTTTTCCAAGCAGTATGACGATACCGCTTGGAAAAAGTATACTTTGCTACCTTTTTGGTGTTTTTTTTTCTTTTTACGGCGTTCACTGAAGGGGTTAACCAGGGTGACATTTTTATAGATGGGATTTTTACGGATGCAAAGATACCAAACGTGTACTTTTTTGTGTATTTTAATTTTTTTTACATAAAAATGTGTATTAGGGGATTTTTTAAATGCTTTTTATTATTTATTAACCTCTTCATGTCCGGAGCCATTTTCGTTTTTCTCTCCCTTTCTTCCCAGAGCTATAACTTTTTTATTTTTCCGTCAATATTGCCATGTTAGGGCTAATTTTTTGTGGGACGAGTTGTACTTTTGAACGACACCATTGGTTTTACCATGTAGTGTACTTGAATTGGGAAAAAAATTCCAAGTGCGATGAAATTCCGAAAAAAAAGTGCAATCCCAAACATTTGCTTGGCTTTTTTGCTAGGTTCACTAAATGCTAAATCTGAGCTGCCATTATGATTCTCCCGGTCATTACGAGTTCATAGACACCGAACATGTCGAGGTTCTCTTTTATCTAAGTGGTGAAAACAAAATTGGACCATTTTCCGAGACCCGTAGCGTCTCCATTTTTTGTGATCTAGGGTCGGATCAGGGCTTATTTTTTGCACGCCGAGCTGATGTTTTTAGTGATACCATTTTCGTGCAGATCCGTTCTTTTTATCACCCGTTATTGCATTTTAATGCAATGTTGCAGCGACCAAAAAAACCTAATTCTGGCGTTTTGATTTTTTTTTCTCGCTACGCCGTTTAGCGATCAGGTTAATCCTTTTTTTTTATATATATATCGGGTGATTCTGAACGCGGCGATACCAAATATGTGTAGGTTTGACTTTTTTTATTGGGGCGAAAGAGGGGGTGATTTAAACTCTTTTTTTTTTTATTATTTTTTTTTAATTTTAAACACTTTTTTTTAAACTTTTGGCATGCTTTAATAGCCTCCATAAGAGGCTACAAGCTGCCATAGCACAATCGCCTCTGCTACACAGAAGTGATGCATAGATCACCTCTATGTAGTAGAATTACAGCATTGCTATGAACGCCGACCACAGTTCGGGCGTCCGAAACTCCGCCCACCTACCGCATAAACCTGCCCACTTGCTAGGAACCAATTAGATTGCTAAGTGGGTGGAGTTTCGTTCTGGTGGGCGGGGTTACGTCTGCCGAGCATCAGGATTTTACGCCCAGGGAGAGCCATTCAAGGATTTTAGTGGCTCTCACTGGGGTGCCGGCTCCCATCATTCACAGCAGGGAGCCGGCTCTTTGTGTCGGATCGTTCGTGAACGACACATCACTAGTTGTGGGTGCGGGGACCAATGGCAAGGGTCCCCGCACATCTTCCCGTGTCTCTCAGTTGTCAGTGACAGCAGTCGGCACGAACTGTCAGTGTGTGTTTACACGCAGTGACAGTTTAAATGCAGGACAGACATAGTCCGTCATAGTGCGGGAACTGATATCCTGCCATGACGGACTATGTCTATCCTTGGACGTTAAGGGGTTAAATACCCTGCAGTAAATAAATAGCATTGTGCTTGAAAATAACATATGGTACTTAGTTAAAATGTTTTTTGATAAAAAAAAATAATGCGTAAGCCATCCCACCACTCCACGGTGACCGTAATTGGGACAGTCCTAACTCGAATATTAAAAACCTTATTGTTTGTCAAGTGACATTCATGTGGACAAGGGCTGAGAACGACTGAGCCCAACTAGTGGACACCGCCATGGGAGACCACAGCAATATAATGCCCAGCTCACAGGAAAGGCTGCACCATTATATGCACATGATGCAAACAGACTGCAAAAACCCAAAAGGTATGAACTGGGATATAAGCTGGTGTGCGTGCTGAGTGTAAGGGCACGTTCACACCGGACACTGCACAGAAAAAAGACAGAAACATAATGATTAAATATCCTGCAGTAAATAAATAGCATAGTGGATGAAAATAATAGGATACACCTGGATGTACAGGATACACGCGTATATACCGTATATACTCGTGTATAAGCCGAGATTTTCAGCACTTTTTTTGTGCTGAAATCGCCCCCCCCCCTCGGCTTATATACAAGTCATTGCTGGCAGGGGAAGGGGAGCAGCAGGGGCTGTGGCACAGAGCCGCAGGCGCCGGCTAACAGAAGACATCATACTCGCCCTCGAGGTGTCGTCGCTGGATCGGATCTCCATCCCTGCACCTCGTTGCTCCGGGGCCGGCAGCTCTTCCTGTGCTGAGCGATCACGTGTTACCGCTCAATAAGGTAATGAATATGCACGTATCTCCACTCCCATAGGCGTGGAGCGCATATTCATTACCTTAATGAGCGGTACCACATGACCGCTCAGCACAGGAAGAGCTGCCGGCCCTGGAACAACGAGGTGCAGGGATGGAGATCCGACCCAGCGATGGCGCCAGGAGGGTGAGTAGAACGGTGGGGGGGCCGAGCCATACACGATGGGACAGGAGAGCCGAGTAATGTGAGGCAGGGGGAGCCACACATACCAGGACAAGATGAGGGAGCCACATATCAGGACAGGATGGGGGGAGCCACATACCAGGACAGGGATGAGGGGTCATTACAATCCCAGCTTAGACTTGAGTCAATAAGCTTACCCAGTTTTCAGTGGCAAAATTAGGTGCCTCGGCTTATACTCAGGTCGGCTTATACTCAGGTATATATGGTATGTAGTTTTCTTTCCTACACTGCAGCAGATGAACCACAATCTCCCACCATCCGGCTGTGGATATCAGGAGGTCGGTAGAATAAATGAATATAAGAAATATCAGAAATGTTTTATGACCTCAGTTGTCGGCTCTGGTTGACCTGAGGTGAACTGATGAGCGTGGGAAAAAATGCTGAAACTTTCCCACTCTCAGTAGTTCATCTCCAGGCAGCCAGTGAGGCTGCGCAGAGATGAACTAATTCATTCTGGCAGTGGTTTACAGCGGGCTGGTCGCATTGGCACCAGTCCCATTGTAAACCACTTAACCCCTTCTGATGGATTGCAGTGGGGGACCTGACTGACCTGCGGAGAGGTAAGTATATTGTGGCTTTTTTGTTTTATTTTTGTTACAGGTCCATGTTTTTTTATGGATTAGCAGAGGAATAAATATGGTCAAAAACTTGGTGTCTTTATTTCATTAAAAAAATTTTAATTAATGTCTGTCTGTGTTTTTTAACCCTTTAATAGACTAGGGTTAATAATGGATAGGTGTCTTATTGACTACTCTCCATTATTAATCGGCTTAATATCACCTTTCAATAGCAAGGTGACATTAACCCTTTATTACCCCATATCCCACCGCTACACGGGAGTGGGATGAGAGAGGATAAGTGCCAGAAAAGGCGCATCTTATAGATGCGCCTTTTCTGGGGTGTCTGGGGGCAGATTTTTGCAGCCAGGGGGGCCAAAAACAATGGTCCCTCTCATTAAAATCTGCCCTCACTCACTGGCTTTCCCTCTCTGGTGGAGCAAATTGCGCAGGAGCCCATGCAATTTTTTTCAACGAATTAAATTAAGGGGTTAACACGTACATGTCCCAAATTTTACACACATACCCTAATCTAATTATTAGTCAAAGACATATAAAAAACTAATTGAAATAAAATGGTTTACTGTATGTAAACCATGTGTCATTTCATGTCGGGTTCCGTAATGATTTCACAGAAGCCGACTTTTGTTCAATCTTACTTTGCAATATAAATAAATATATATTATACATACATATCATATATATATATATACATTATCGTTGACAAATATAATTTGATAATTAGTATAGTGTTGCTGTCTATAAATTATAGGGGGTCCCCACGCCATTTTGTCCCAGGAAATAATCATTTTATTTATTAAGTGCATGTCCATAATTTAGAACAACACTAGACTAATTGTATTTGCCACTAACGTGTGTGTTTATATATATATTTTTTTTTTGTTTTGTTTTTTTTTTAGTATGTTTATATTATGTATGATATGTATATATTATATTTTTACTGTTTATTATATATGATATGTATATATATTAAATATATAATATATATTATATGCATATATATTCTCTCTCTTCAATATAATATATGTATATTTTATGATTTTATGTGTGCATATATATTTATATATTATGTGTATATATTATATATATACAGGAGTTGGACAAAATAATGGAAACACCTAACGTTTTGGTATCCATAATCTTCGAACATGTTATAAACATGCAAACCGTGACATATGGTAATGTTTTGTAGTTGATTATTTGTGTGATGCGATATGTGTATGTAAATTAACTGTTTGTTGTGCATAATTGTAAGAACATTGATGAGAACCTGATACCAATGGCAGACCTCTCGGATTTTCAAAGAGGCCAAATTGTTGGTGCTCGTATGGCAGGCGCTAGTGTAACAGAAAGTGCCCGAATGCTTGGCGTGTCAAGAGGTACTGTCTCCAAAGTAATGACTGCGTTTGAAAGAGAAGGAAAAACGTCTGCAGCAAAGCACAGGTCCGGCCGAAAGTCGAAGTTGACTGAGACAGACCGTCGGACTCTAAAGTGAATTGTGAGAGAGGATCGCAAGACCACGGCTCCGAAAATCACTGCTGAGCTCAATGAACACCTACAGAACCCAGTTTCCATGAAAACTGTTCGTTGTGAGCTGCACAAATCTGGATTCCACGGAAGAGCTGCAATTAGAAAACCGCAGCTCTCAATGACAAATGTTTCCAAGCGTTTAGAGTGGTGTAGAAACCTCCAGAATTGGTCCCTCGAGCAGTGGAAACGTGATATTCTCAGACGAATCATCGTTTACCCTATTTCCGACCTCCGGCCGAGTGTACGCTTGGAGACAGCCGAAAGAAGCATTCCATCCAGACTGCCTTCTCCCAACCGTAAAACATGGCGGAGGTTCTGTGATGATCTGGGGTGCTATTTTGTGGAGATCCGCCGGGCCAATGATATCCCTTCATGGAAGAATTAGAAAAAACAAAGATGGAAAGCGCACATAGGGTGTATCGTCTAGAAGAACCACAATAGCAAGCAAGCCCAATCAGTTAGACTCACTGCTGAAGTTGTGTGAGTCACAACAAACTGGGAATCTCATAAAAGTCCGGTCGTTGCTGGTATCCCGCTGGTAGAAAATGAAACAAATCCAAAGTGGAAAAAAAAGAGCCGGGCTGAATAAACCGCGCTGACCAGAAAAAAAACGCACCTTCGGCAGTCCATATAATAAAAAACTTCTTTAATAAGCCTACGCGTTTCGTGGCAAAACCAGCCACTTCATCAGGGCATGATGAAGTGGCTGGTTGTGCCACGAAACGCGTAGGCGCATTAAAGAAGTTTTTTATTATATGGACTGCCGAAGGTGCGTTTTTTTTCTGGTCAGCGCGGTTTTTTCAGCCTGGCTCTTTTTTTTCCACTTTGGATTTGTTTCATGGAAGAATTAACAGCTGCGATTATTTAGGCATTTTGGGCGACCAAGTGCATCCTGTGGTTCAAGCAGTGTTCCCGGAGGGGAACGCCATCTTTCAGGATGATAATGCACCAATTCATACAGCTAGAATCGTTAAAGCATGGCACGGGGAACATTGCAATGAAGTTGAGCATCTCATCTGGCCTCCACAATCCCCAGACCTCAACATTATTGCGCATTTATGGTCGATTTTAGAGATTCAAGTTAGACGTTGATTTCCGCCGCCATCGTTGCTCAAAGAACTGGAGGGTGTTTTCACTGAAGAATGGGCTACAATTCCTTTGGAAACATTTCACACCTTGTATGAATCCATACCTCGGAGAATTGAGGCTGTAATCGCCGCAAAAGGTGGACCTACACCATATTAAACTAACTTTTGTTGATGTTTCCAGGTGTTTCCATTATTTTGTCCAACCCCTGTATATATATATAATATATACTGTATATATTTTATATATATATTTATATATATATATAGTATGGATATATAAATTATATCTATTTTGTGTATACAGTATATTACAGATATATAATATATATATTATGTATATACTGTATATTATATATATGTGTGTGTGTCACTGACGTGTGTGTGTGTGTGTATACATATATGTGTATGTATTCTATGTGTATATATATCTAGTGTTTTGTGAGCTGTCAGTGTTATTTTACGAAAGCTGACAAACGAATTATCACCTATTCTGCTATGTATCTCTAAATAACACTGACAGCTCACAAAACACTAGATATATATACACATAGAATACATACATATATATTACACACACGTCAGTGACATATATATATATATATATAATATAACGGGCTAAGCGTCACTCTGTCCGAAGCCTTTATAGACTGCGCAAGCGCTACGCGCCTGCGCAGTCTGGCTCCAGGCAGAGTGACGCACCCCCCCAGGAGATCGCGGAAGACACCCCCCCCGAGATCGCAGTAGACACCCCCCCCCGCCGGCACGACACCTTATCGATTCGGTGTGGCCGCGGGGTCTTGCTGTGATGACAGGAGAGGGCGGGTTGTTGCTCCGGAAGCGGCGCATGCGCAGTCCGTGCTTTCCGGCGCCATTTTGGGGAAGACACACTGCAGTGTGTCTTCAAGACAATGGCGCCATAAAGAGGAATGCGCAGGCGCCGATTCCGGAGCAACAACCCGCCCTCCCCTGACAACACAGCAGGCGCAAAAGATAACCAGGGTATTTGCCGTGAAGTCAGAAGACGGCGGGTTGTAGCGCCGAAATCAGGCGCCAATTACGGCCGCACAATCCCACACTCCTCAGAACTGGATCGGGGGATGAGGGAGTACCATGCATACCAGGATAGGTGATGAGGGGACCATGCATGCCAGGATAGGGGGGTGAGAGGACCATGCATACCAAGATTGGGGGATGAGGGGTACCATGCATACCAGGATAGGGGGTGAGAGGACCATGCATACCAGGATAGGGATGAGGGAGTACCATGCATACCAGGATTGGGGGATGATGGGTACCCTGCATACCAGGATAGGGATGAGGAAGTAATATGCATACCAGGATTGGGGGATGAGGGGTACCCTGCATACCAGGATAGGGGGTGAGGCGACCATACATACCAGGATAGGGTAGAGGGAGTACCATACATACCAGGATTGGGGGATGAGCGGTAACATGCATACCAAGATAGGGGGTGAGGGGTACCATGCATACCAGGATAGGGATTAGGGAGTACCATGCATACCAGGATAGGGATGAGGGAGTACCATGCATACCAGGATTGGGGGGTGAGAGGACCATGCATACCAGGATTGGGGGATGAGGGGTACCATGCATACCAGGATTGGGGGATGAGAGGACTATGCATACCTGGATAAGGGGTGAGGGGGCCATGCATACCAGCATAGGGGGTGAGGGGACCATACCTACCAGGATTGGGGGATGAGGGGTACTATGCATACCAGGATAGGGGGGTGAGAGGACCATGCATACCAGGATTGGGGGATGAGGAAGTAACATGCATACCAGGATTGGGGGATGAGGGGTACGCTGCATACCAGGATAGGGATGAGGGAGTACCATTCATACCAGGATTGGGGGATGAGAGGTACCATGCATGCCAAGATAGGGGGTGAGGGGACCATGCATACCAGGAGAGGGTTGAGGGAGTACCATGCATACCAGGATAGGGATGAGGGAGTACCATGCATACCAGGATTGGGGGGTGAGAGGACCATGCATACCAGGATTTGGGGATGAGAGGACCATGCATACCAGGATGAAGAATGGGGTACCATGTATACCAGGATAGGAGGGTGGCAGCACATACCAGAATGGGAGACCATATACCAATAAAAATGCTCGCCACCCGGGCGTAGAAGGGGTTCATAGGTTCATAGCTAGTATATATATATAATGTGTGTCTCACGTTTTTATCTCCAGTGAGTATGAGCCCTAATACAGGGTTTTTTATGTTTTGCCACTTTCGCACACTAAAATCAATATGTTACAAATAATGTTTTTCCATCCTCATACTCGGATAGCTGTAGCTTTTTTGTTTTTTTGTCTACAGACCTACAGTTGTGGCCAAAAATATTCACACCCCTGCAATTCTGTCAGATAATACTCAGTTTCTTCCTGAAAATGATTGCAATCACAAATTCTTTGGTATTATTATCTTAATTTAATTTGTCTTAAATGAAAGAACACAAAAAAGAATGAAGCAAAACATTGATCATTTCACACAAAACTCCAAAAATGGGCCAGACAAAAGTATTGGCACCCTCAGCCTAATACTTGGTTGCACAACCTTTAGCCAAAATAACTGCAACCAACCGCTTACGGTAACCATCAATGAGTTTCTTACAATGCTCTGCTGGAATTTTAGACCATTCTTTGGCAAACTGCTCCAGGTCCCTGATATTTGAAGGGTGCCTTCTCCAAACTGCCATTTTTAGATCTCTCCACAGGTGTTCTATGGGATTCAGGTCTGGACTCATTGCTGGCCACCTTAGAAGTCTCCAGTGCTTTCTCTCAAACCATTTTCTAGTGCTTTTTGAAGTGTGTTTTGGGTCATTGTCCTGCTGGAAGACCCATGACATCTGAGGGAGACCCAGCTTTCTCACACTGGGCCCTACATTATGCTGCAAAATTTGTTGGTAGTCTTCTGAATTCATAATGCCATGCACACGGTCAAGCAGTCCAGTGCCAGAGGCAGCAAAGCAACCCCAAAACATCAGGGAACCTCCGCCATGTTTGACTGTCGGGACCGTGTTCTTTTCTTTGAATGCCTCTTTTTTTCTCCTGTAAATTCTATGTTGATGCCTTTGCCCAAAAAACTACTTTTGTCTCATCTGACCAGAGAACATTCTTCCAAAACGTTTTAGGCTTTTTCAGGTAAGTTTTGGCAAACTCCAGCCTGTCTTTTTTATGTCTCGGGGTAAGAAGTGGAGTCTTCCTGGGTCTCCTACCATACAGCCCCTTTTCATTCAGACGCCGACAGATAGTACGGGTTGACACTGTTGTACCCTCGGACTGCAGGGAAACTTGAACTTGTTTGGATGTTAGTCGAGGTTCTTTATCCAACATCTGCACAATCTTGCATTGAAATCTCTTGTCAATTTTTATTTTCCGTCCACATCTAGGGAGGTTAGCCACAGTGCCATGGGCTTTAAACTTCTTGATGACACTGCGCACGGTAGACACAGGAACATTCAGGTCTTTGGAGATGGACTTGTAGCCTTGAGATTGCTCATGCTTCCTCACAATTTGGTTTCTCAAGTCCTCAGACAGTTCTTTGGTCTCCTTTCTTTTCTCCATGCTCAATGTGGTACACACAAGGACACAGGACAGAGGTTGAGTCACCTTTAATCCATGTCAACTGGCTGCAAGTGTGATTTAGTTATTGCAAACACCTGTTAGGTGCCACAGGTAAGTTACAGGTGCTGTTAATTACACAAATTAGAGAAGCATCACATGATTTTTTGAACAGTGCCAATACTTTTGTCCACCCTCTTTTTTATGTTTGGTGTGGAATTATATCCAATTTGGCTTTAGGACAATTCTTTTTGTGTTTTTTCATTTAAGACAAATTAAATGAAGATAATAATAACAAATAATTTGTGTTTGCAATCATTTTCAGGAAGAAACTGAGTATTATCTGACAGAATTGCAGGGGTGTCAATACTTTTGGCCACAACTGTATGTAAGGGCTTGTTTCTTGCGGGACAAGATGATATTTTTCTTGATACCATTTTTATTGCAGGCAATTTTTTTTATCACTTTTTATTCTCTGTTTTGTGTGTCAGTGTGGTATTTTTGGCATTTTTATTTTTTACAGTGTTCATCAGATGTTATATAATATGACACTGTGTTCCGGATCTGCTGATACCAGATATGCACTTCTTCCCCTTTACTTTAGTTTTTTATAGATAAAACAGCGTTTTCACTTGCAAAATATTTTCTCTTTTCTTTTTCTTACTTTCTCTTTTTATTTTTCACATTTTTATAAACTTTATTTAACTTTTTTTCTTTATCATCGCGTCATACAGGTACGGTTGTTTGTGGGAACGCACTTCCCATTGCGCCGTACATGTACAGCAGATGTCGGTAAGGGGTGAAAGTCTATGGGGAGTTACAGCAAGAGCAGAGGCCTTTATGTTCCTCACAGATGTTCTGCAGCAGCTGGGGTCATGTACTGTACAGGTCACTCTGCAGCTGCTGCAGAACCTCTCTCGGCTTCCTGTGTGCACTTTTTATGTATCCTGCTCTCTGCACACTAAAGACTATGGGCCTGAATCATTATTGTATTTGTTCCTTTTTTTGGTAAACTTTTGGTGTTTTTTCACTTGTTTTCCATTTACACCTAATTATCCTTTTTTTTCTGCCATTTTTTTTCTGTCTCTTCTACATTTTCTCCAGTTTTTTCTTGTTCCCCATTGGGGTCGGGGTTTGGGGGGTTATTTATGTTATTTAGTGTGTA
Source organism: Dendrobates tinctorius (assembly GCF_039654945.1). Taxonomy (NCBI): domain Eukaryota; kingdom Metazoa; phylum Chordata; class Amphibia; order Anura; family Dendrobatidae; genus Dendrobates; species Dendrobates tinctorius. Next base: position 8,282,927 of record NW_027361803.1, on the reverse strand, counting down.
TGTTCTCCCCATGTTTGGGTGGGTTTCCTCCTGTTTCTCCAGTTTCCTCCCACATTATAAAGACATTCTGATAGGGAATGTAGATTGTGAGCCCCAATGGGGACAGCGATGATGATGTCTGTAAAGCTGTGGAATTAATGGTGCTATAAAAGTGAATAAAATAGGGCAGCTCGGTGGCTCAGTGGTTAGCAAGGAGACAAGGACAACATCTGCAAGGTGTGTGTATGTTCCCGCCGGGTTTGGGTGGGTTTCCTCCATGTTTTTCGGTTTCCTCCCACACTCCAAAGACATACTGATAGGGAATGTAGATTGTGAGCCCCAATGGGGACAGCGATGATGATGTCTGTAAAGCTGTGGAATTAATGGCGCTATAAAAGTGAGTAAAATAAATAAACTATCTGCGGCTCGGCCGGTGATTCTCGTTTCTTTCCTTCCACCTCATGGCTGATGGACATATGGGGGGACCCCGAGGAGAAGGTCAGTGTCACCCAGGACTGACACACTGTAACAGCACCACAGTCACTGTACACTGGGGGGTGGAGCTCAGTGCTGATTGGACGGGAGCTGCAGCGTCCTCCAATAGGAGAAGCAATCTCCCGCTGATCAGCAGTTACTGGGCAGAGGGAGGACGGAGAGGTGAGAGCTGGAGGAAGCGATGAGAGAGTCGGTTTCATATTTGTTCATTTTCTCATTTGTACATTTTTCTTTTTTTTTTCTTTTTTTACAAGTTTAATAAGGAGAAAAGTTCTCCCCATAATAGAATACACGGCAGTGCGGCGCCCGGAGGGGAACACACAGGAAAACAGCGGCAAAAACTATATATGAGGCACAAAAATGGCCTCAAAGTGTCAGACGGTGAATTGTCCCAGACTCACAAAAGTGTCTGGTGTTTTCCAAGGGTTGTGACCTTCAGTCACTGATCTCCCATCAATCACACAGAGGAGACGCCAAGAATCATCATCAGGTCTCTGTATCCGGCCCAAACGGGGTCTGAGCCGAAAATCTGCATCAGAGGCAAACGGACAATTGTCCCCTATTGTGAAGGAGCAACCGGAGCTCAGAGAGAGAAATCCCTGTGTGCCGCTGATCTCTCACCATCACCGCGATCCCCGGCACCATGGATCTCACCGGCTGTGATCCCGGGATCCACTGAGAGCGGCCGAGAGGAGCGGATTGTGATCTCCACAGTCATTAACCGTTTACACACACAAGTCACTTATTGGAGTCACTAATAAGTGGTGATTTGCCCGCTGTGATGTTATTCGGCCAGGAGGTCATTGGGGCCATCTCGGATCCCTCCCTTCTGTGTGATCGCCTTGAGATCAGTGGCCCAACATCATTTACCCTGTGATTCGCCCCTTTGGGGCCATTTCTGAGCCTCTTATATAGACTATGTAGCCGCTTTCAGGTGTTTTCACCTCCGGGCCCCGCACTGCAGTTGATTCACCTCCGGGCCCCGCACTGCAGTGTTTTCACCTCTGGGCCCCGCACTGCAGTGTATTCACCTTCGGGCCCCGCACTGCAGTGTATTCACCTCCGGGCCCCGCAGTGCAGTGTATTCACCTCCGGGCCCCGCACTGCAGTGTATTCACCTCCGGGCCCCGCACTGCAGTGGATTCACCTCCGGGCCCCGCACTGCAGTGGATTCACCTCCAGGCCCCGCACTGCAGTGGAGTCACCTCCGGGCCCCGCACTGCAGTGGATTCACCTCTGGGCCCCGCACTGCAGTGTATTCACCTCCGGGCCCCGCACTGCAGTGGAGTCACCTCCGGGCCCCGCACTGCAGTGGATTCACCTCCGGGCCCTGCACTGGAGTGGATTCACCTCCGGGCCCCGCACTGCAGTGGATTCACCTCCGGGCCCCGCACTGCAGTGGATTCACCTCCGGGCCCCGCACTGCAGTGGATTCACCTCCGGGCCCCGCACTGCAGTGGATTCACCTCCGGGCCCCACACTGCAGTGGATTCACCTCCGGGCCCCGCACTGCAGTGGATTCACCTCCGGGCCCCACACTGCAGTGTAGTCACCTCCGAGCCCCGCACTGCAGTGGATTCTATTATAGAGGTCGGTTTTGCTCATAATTAAACTTGTAAATAATAAAAGAGAACAAGAAACCGACTTCAGCCTCAGCCGACGCGGAGACCCCAGAAACAGCGCCATGTCCTCCTCACTATGGCGCCCACCACAGGCGCAGCTTCTCTAGTGGATTTCTGCCTCTTATAGACGACAACACATTGATCCATAAACTACAATCACAACATACGACATAAGATGTAATAATCCTCTGCGATCAGGAGCAATCACTGATCACCCTCCATACTCACCAGAACACACCGCAGACACGTGAAGGAGAAGCACAATGAGGGGCCACATCCTCCTGCAGATATATGTGGGGACCCCGAGGAGGAGAAGAAGGTAAGTGTCACCCAAGAAAGACACAAAGTAGCAATATCACAGTCACTGGAGGGCGGAGCTCAGCGCTGATTGGACGGGAGCTGCAGCGTCCTCCAATAGGAGAAGGAATCTCCCGCTGCTCAGCAGTTACCGGGCAGAGGGAGGACGGAGAGGTGAGAGCTGGAGGAAGCGAAAGTGAAAGTTGCAGATTGTCTGGAGATAATGAAAACTATATTTAGAATTGAGAGTCCTCAGTGGTCAATGCCTTTTAAAATGTATCAACCAGTGAGGACTCTCAATTCTAAATATATTTTTCTATCTACTGGCTAAACACGGCACAGAGATATACATCTTTCCTGCTAGAAATAATGAACATTTTTTTTTTTTTTTCCAATCAATTTTTATTGTAGGAAGTTACATTACAAATAGGAGAAATTCAGGTATCATTGGCAATAATACACAAAGAGAACAACGCTGTAACACGTGGTAGTAAATCCTTTGATTATGATTCACATTTCCTATCACACCACCAACAATCATGTCCGTTGCAACTTTTTTTTGGTTAATCAACACCCAATAGTCAACCTACCAATTTACTCTTTAAGCCTCAAAACGAGGGTTCCAAACAACTAGAACCAGAGAGTAAGAAAGGAAGATAAGAAAAGGGAGGGGAGAAAGAGGTGGGGGGGGGAGAACCATGGATGGTTGCAAAGATGCAACCAGGGAGGGGGGAGGGGGGAGGTAGGGAATTAGATGGCGTTCCGGGGTAGCCCGAGCAGTAACAACAACATAGATATAAACACCTTGAATATTGACATGTGGTACGGGTGAACTCCCTGCGTAACACTCTCTTTGACCCTATTTGACCCATTTTATTAATCTCAGACAGTTTGCCCTGGAAACAGATGCCTGACAGGGGATGCATATACAGAGTTTAGCCACGTGTCCCAAGTCTGAAGTATTTTGTTATTGGCGCGGATGGAGTGAGCCAGACAGAACTCGTATTGGCAATGGAGATTAATTCGGTTATATAGTTCAGCTAATGTAGGTGTCTTTGGGGATTTCCAATAGCTACTTATGCAATATCTGGCAGCAACTAGAATGTGAACTAATAATCCCCTCGATTCCCAAGAGAACTCCTCTATACCCACGTTTAGCACTGCCAGACCCGGATTCGGATTAATAGGATTACCTGTCAGCTCACCCATCAGGCCAAACACCTCCAACCAGAACGAGAAAACCTTGGGACAATCCCACCAGCAGTGACCAAGAGTACCCCTTTGGAGGCAGCCCTTCCAACAATGTGGCGAATAATTTGGGAGGAACTGTGCTAAGTTGGCTGGGGACCGATACCATCGCAGGTGTACTTTTTTCAGTTGCTCCAGATGATTTATACACTTGGAATATTTTTGGATATTTGCTGAAGCCGAGTGCCAGTTTGAAGGAGAGGTAGAGACACTCAACTCCACGTCCCATTTATTCATATAAGGAGATTTTTGCTCTTCGGGGGGGTTATTGAGCCATTTGTATGTTGAGGAGATACCTTTGGATTTAATTATCTTTTTAAATACCAAAGCCTTTGTTGTAGGTAACAGAGGATTCGACTTTGGAGGAAATTTAGAGGCCAGAAAATGACTAATTTGGATGTGTTGATAGAAACAGCCCTTTAAAGAGGGGTGTTTCCGTACTATTTCATTAAAGGGGTTAACACCCAAATCAGAGTATAGATCCGCCAGCACTGTAATGCCCGATCCCTCCCACCTGGCCAGATTCAAAAAGGGTATTTGAGATTCCAACGACTTGAGGGAAATCTCTGAAAGAGGAATCTGAATCTTATGAATCAAGTCATTTCGCCAGACCTCCAGGGAGGCTGACATGGTGGGAACACACGGGGAGAACCGTGAACGGCTCAAATATTCTGCTTCCATCATTCTTCTGACCGAGCCCTGGCGGGACAGGAAATTTTCAATCTGAGCCCATCTATGTGAATTACCTGGACGCCACCATTCCTTTAGTGATTCAATTAGTAAGGCTTTATAATATGCCGTTATGTTTGGGGTGCCCAATCCCCCTAAGTCATATGGGGGATATAACACTTTACCTGCGACCCTAGCCCTTTTATTACCCCAGACAAATTTGTTAGTCAACGATTGAAGTTTCATCAGGGTTTTGTGAGAAATTTTAATGGGTAGGCATCTGAGCACATACAATATTTTGGGTAAGAAAACCATTTTAAAGGACTGTATCCTGGCCATCCAGGACAACGATATTTTTTCATACCTTCCCAATTCCTTTTCTAAATTTTGGATCAGAGGTTCCAAATTTTCTTTAATTAACATCTGCGATGGTGTCAGCTTAATACCCAAATAAGGTATCCCCCTGTCGCACCATTTGAATTGAAAGGCCCCCTCCAGCGCACTCCTGGCCTCCACCGGTACATTAAATGGCAATATCAAAGACTTTGCCGCATTAAGCTTATAATACGACACTTTCGAAAAGTTTGATAATGTGTTCACCACTGCTGGAATCGAAACTACAGGGTTAGAACAGGAAATTATCACATCGTCTGCGTATAGACCAAGTTTATGTTCAAATTCCCCAACTCTTATACCAGAAATGGCTATGTTTTTTCGTATAGCTTCCGCCAGAGGTTCTACCACTAAAGCAAAAATAGCGGGAGACAATGGACACCCCTGGCGAGTGCCATTACTTATTTGAAATTTAGATGACAGAAACCCCGATGCCAACACTGACGCATTTGGGTAAGAGTAGAGAGCTAGAATAGATGACTTGATTTTCCCCAAGAACCCGAATTTTGTTAGAACTCTCTCCAGGTATCCCCAGTGCACCCTGTCAAAGGCTTTTTCAGCATCAAGAGACAGGAATGCACTGGGTTCACCCGATATCTCCACCAGTCTAATCAAGTCAAGCATCCGTCTGGTGCCATCCTTAGATTGCCTGCCTGTCACAAAACCAACTTGATCTGGAGCCACTAAGGCCGGGATCACTTTATGAAGTCTATCCGCCACTAGTTTGGCATAAATTTTTACATCACAATTTAGGAGTGAAATGGGCCTAAAATTACCCGGGGTGTCTGCAGGTTTCCCTGGCTTGGGTAGCGTGATAATAATCGCTTCTAAGTTGTCTGGGGAAATTGACCCTTTATTTTGCCAAAAATTGAAGGTTTTTAACATAAAGGGGGACAGAGTGGAGGTAAATTGTTTGTAATATTCGTATGGCAGCCCATCAGGGCCTGGGGCAGAGTTAGACTTAGTCATTTTGATGGCACCTAGGATTTCATGTGTAGTAAAGGGAAGATTAAGTTCCTCTAATTGCTCATCTGAGACCCGGGGAAGATCCAGGGTGTCTAGAAAACCCTGTATATCCACTTGAGTCGGCTGTGACGTGTTGGAATCATATTTTAGATTATACAGGGCCTCATAATATTTCGCAAATGCTTCTGCTATTTCAATGGGATGTCTAGTGATTGTTCCGTTTGGGTCCCTCAGGAATTCTATTTTAGATTGGATCTCACGTTTTTTCGTCCTTCTTGCCAATAAGGACCCCGCTCTATCCCCCATAGCATAAAATGTCGATCTATTTTTTTTAAGATTATGTTCGTATTTTTGCAGGAGTAGGGATCTAAGGCTAGTTTCACACTTGCTTTTTTTTGCAGCGCGTTTTTCCCGCAAAAAAACGCATTGAAAAAACGCATACAAAAGCATACAACTGCTGCGTTTTTTTCAAGCATTTTTATGAGCATGCATGAAAAAAACGCAGCGTTTTTATGCGTTTGTATGCGTTTTTAGTGCGTTTTTACCGCGTTTGCGTTTTTTTCCAACATTAGGTGGCCCCTCACACTAACCCAAACCATGACTTTACTAACCCTAACCCTGACCCTAACCCTGACCCTAACCCTAACCCTGACCCTAACCCTTAACCAAATCATACTTAACCCTAACCCAAACCCTAAACCCTAACTAACCCTAACCCTAACCCTGACCCTAACCCTAACCCTAACCCTGACCCTAACCCTAACCCTGACCCTAACCCTAACCCTGACCCTAACCCTAACCCTGACCCTAACCCTTAACAAAACCATACTTAACCCTAACCCTGACCCTAACCCTGACCATAACCCTAACCCTGACCCTAACCCTAACCCTAACACTGACCCTAACCCTTAACCAAACCATACTTAACCCTAATCCTGACCCTAACCCTGACCCTAACCCTTAACAAAACCATACTTAACCCTAACCCTGACCCTAACCCTGACCCTAACCCTAACCCTGACCCTAACCCTTAACCAAACCATACTTAACCCTAATCCTGACCCTAACCCTGACCCTAACCCTTAACGAAACCATACTAAACCCTAACCCTGACCCTAACCCTGACCCTAACCCTAACCCTGACCCTAACCCTAACCCTGACCCTGACCCTAACCCTTAACCAAACCATACTTAACCCTAATCCTGACCCTAACCCTGACCCTAACCCTTAACCAAACCATACTTAACCCTAACCCTGACCCAAACCCCAACCCTAACCCTGACCCTGACCCTAACCCTAACCCTAAACCCCCTTAACTAACCCTAACTCTAACCCAAACCCCTAAATTCCATGGTTAAAAAAAAAAAACGCATATGCAAAAAAACGCATACATGAGCATGCCAGTGCGCACATATGCGCATCCATAGGCTATAATGGCCATTTTTAGCGCAAAATGTGCGCATATGTGCGCATGCGCTTTTTTGCAGGGCCAAAAAATGCAACATGCTGCGTCTGGAAAATCCAAACGCACACCCCAAAAAAACGCAGCGCATGAAAATCGCATACATGCGCTTACAAGCGCGCAGGTATGCGCACCCATGTTAAATATAGGGGAAAAAACGCATGCGCACATATGCGTTTTTTTCCAGCGCTAAAAAACGCAAATGTGAAACCAGCCTTAGTTGGAATCTATGGGTTACAATTTCTTTAGTCAAGTTAGGTGTTGCTTTGGCTTTATTCAGGGATTCAAGGTGATGAATACGGGTTAATATATATTTAATATCTGCGTCTTTTTTCCGTTTTTGGATGGAGGCTAGTTTTATGAGCAGCCCCCTGACTACTGCTTTATGAGCAGCCCACAGGGTCTCGTCAGAAATTTCCCCATTATTATTAATTTTGAAATATTCTGTTAACACTGACTCTACTTCATCATGTACCTTCTGCCTACCAAGCAAGCTAGTATTCAGTCTCCACCTGGGGGAATTTTGAACATTAAAGCTACCCTGAACAGACAAAGAGATCGGCGCATGATCTGTCCAAATGATTAAACCAATATCAGCTGCAACACAATTACTTATAGATTTGCTGTCGACCAAAAAGAAATCAATTCTACTGTACGAGCGATGCCTGGAAGAGAAGAATGTATAGTCTCTTTCTGATGCGTGTAAATATCTCCAGATGTCATGAAAATGGAATTCATTGATGAGATGATTAAGTTCCTTAGCATGTGAGATGTTGATGTTGGAGCAATCCATGGAGCGTATAACAGGTATATTAAAGTCTCCACAGATGATTTCCGCCCCTGTGGCAGTATCTTTGAATGCTTGGAAAAATTTCCTAGCAAAGGTCAATTGTGATGAATTTGGGGAGTAGACCGTTGCCAAGGTATAAGGGACACTGTTAATATAACAAGACAAAATAATATATCTTCCATCCGCTCCATAACTGACATTTATCAATTTAAAGGCCACTGAGTTCTTTATTAAAATGGCCACTCCTCCTCTTTTTTTTGAGTCATTAGCAAAAAAGGCGTGTTGAAACCTGGGATGAAGTAGCCGTTTATTATCTGTGGAAAGAAGGTGGGTCTCCTGAATGCACGCTATATCACAGTTAGATGCCTTCACCTCTCTCCACATCATTGACCTTTTTGCTGGGGAGTTGAGTCCGTTCACATTAATAGACAATATCTTAATTCTCATATTGGAGCCGCAGGGGGGTTTGAATTCCTAGGAACGCCATCAGGGATGAGAGGGGTTAGACCAACAAGGAATTGAAAGAAATTTCCGAAAAAAATTAAGGAACATTTGTGAGAAGAGGAACAAAAACAAAAAAGTTCCATCAACACCGGTTTGCCCCGAGTAGGGTGACCGGAGTATAACCGCTCGCCATAGGCGAGAACATCAGGGGGGCTACGTGACATCCCGTGTCACAGGAGCAGAGACAGCAGGTGCCATAAGCAGGAAGGAGTCCCAGTTAAGTTGCTGACCATTCAGGGTTAATCCTGTTTGGAGAGCCTCTTTGATTCTCCCGCCCACCAGGGTTTGGTGGGTGGGCTATTCCCCAGTCATCCAGCAATTTGCCCAGCTGAGAAGGAGTATGACATATGTAAGTGCCTCCATGTTTGAAAATTATCATCCTCACCGGAAAACCCCACTTGTACTTGATGTCTTGATCTCTAAGGAGTTTAGAAAGGTGGGCGAATTCTCTTCTTTTATTAAGAGTTGTAGCAGAAAGATCTGGGAAGATTTTTAGTCCCATGAAAGTGTCTGGCAGGGCTGGACTTTCCCTCAGTGTGTACAGCACAGCTTCTTCTGTTTTATAGAAATGAAGTCTAGCCAGGACATCTTTAGGCAGAGCTGGATCTATGCCTTTGGATTTAGGGACTCTATGAATTCTGTCCACTATCAGGTCTCTGGCGTCCCATCCAGGGAGTATAAGCTGCAGAAACTTGTGGAAGTATTCATGGAGCTCTTTATCTGCTACAGATGAGGGAATCCCTCTGATTTTTAGGTTATTTCTTCGGGATCTGTCCTCTATATCACTGATTTTAAGTTTTAGTGCCTCCACCTCCTTTTCCAAAGCTGTGTTAGCATCTATCAGATTGTTATGTGATGTTGCAAATTCAGCCATTTTAGTTTCTACATGCCCTGTGCGATCACCCAGAGACCTGATTTCTTCCTTCAGCTCTCTGACTATTTCTCTGAGATCACCCTGTAGGGAAGCCCTCAGCGTTTTCAGCAGAGATTGCATTGTTTCCTCTGTCAGAGGAATGCCTGTATTGCCTCTCACGCAGCCTGTATCTCCTTGTGAGGAGTGGGAAGACGCTGAGTGGGAAGCCAGCGCCATCTAGCTTGGTGAGGAGACTTCCCTATCCCGGGGGTAGAAGTCTGTCAGCTTGGCTGGAGTGCCAGTTTTTTTAGGTCTCAACTTAGGCATCACTGAGGGCTGGGGTTACTCACACCTCCTGTAGCTGGTAATCCTGTTATCTGTGAGCTGAAAAGAGCCGGGTTATCCTGCTGAAGCACAGAGCTCTCCTTTCAAGCAGCCGTCGCCATCAGCGTGCAGGCCACGCCCCCCAGAAATAATGAACATTAAGCCTCTTTCACACATCAGGTTTTCGCCGTCAGGCGCGATCCGGCGCTTTTGACAGAAACCGGATCCGGCGAAATGCAATGCCGGATCCGGTTTCCCCCCCATTGACTTGCATTTGCGCCGGATCGCGCCGGATGGCCATGCGTTTCATCCGGTTTTCGCCAGATCCGGCAATGTGTCGCGATCCGGCGTCTGGAAAAAACGGCTACTGTAACGTTTTTTGTCTCCGGCGAAAAAGCCGGACACGCCGGATCCGGCGCGTCCGGCTTTTTCACACAATGAAAGCCTATGAGCGCCGCAATGCGCCTGATCCGGCGAAAGCCGGATCCGGTGGCCGGATCCGGTTTTTTTGGTCTGAGCATGCTCAGTAGCTCTGCCCACAAGACATATATAAAAGCAAGACAGTGGGACCCACAGCCACACCCAACATGCCACCCAAGATAGCAACCAAGCGCAGCAGGAGAAGGCAGGAGACCACTGCAGCACTATCAGCACCACCACCACCCCAAATGGAGCAGCAAATGGAACATGCTGAGGAGGGGAGGCCAGCAGCAGATGAGAGACGGTAATTATCAAATCCCCCATTCCTCCAAACTAGGGCCATGGAATATCAAGATATTCATTGGCCCTTTGTTTCTCTTTATTCAACAGCCGCCCAAGAGATGCAGCAGCAGCAGCAGCAGCAGAAATGGCATCACTGGCAGCAGCAACAGCAGCAGCAATACCCACAGCCATGGAGTCTGGCCATCAACAGGACAGCACATCTTCTTCTGGGAGCCCTCCCTCGCATCGTCAGCGTTTGACGGTAAGTTTTTATTTCCAAAATCCATCATCTCTGTAATATATGTGTATTCATTGCCTTTTATTTCAAAACAGGAATCACAAGATGAAGAGGAGCTCCCAGAAGAAGAAGGAAGGGGTGGACAGACACTTGGAGTGGGCTCACAATTGGTAAGTTTTTTGCATCAAACGCAGAAACACAACATCACACTACACACAACACATAGAAAACAATGTTCTGCAGACCACACACAGCAAACAAATGCCTACATCCAAAGACATAACATTTTTTGTTTTCTTCTCTAGTCTTCCCAATCTGGTGCTCGGCCAAGAGGTCCTCGCAGTGCCTCCCAGGGTCGTCGGCGACAGCAACGCGGCGGTCACCAGCGTGTAAGTATAAATATTTTTGCTTTGTTTTTTTGCACTTTTTATTTCATTTCTTTTGTGGAGGCTAATTATGTTATTTTTGTCTTTTTCTTTAACAGCCTTCACAGCGTGCTCCCGACTCTGACGGTGAGGATGGAGGACTCGATGTGGACCACCTCATCGATCTCGTCAGAGAAAGGGAGCCGCTCTGGAATATGGCTGACCGCCGCCACGCTGACCTGATCGTTACCCGACGACTCTGGGAGGAAATCTGTTCACTCCTTGTGGGCCGCTGGGAGGACCTCGATGCTCGGGCCCAGATTAAAGAGCGTAAGTATATACAGTACCGGTTGCTTGATATAAACCAGTGTTTCCCGAACTCCAGTCCTCGTGGTCCCCACGGATCATGTGTTCAGGATTTCTATTTACTATGGAAATCCTGAAAACATGACCCCTGGGGACCATGAGGACTGGAGTTTGGGAAACACTGATGTTGTATACTAACCACTCCTTTCTCGTTTCAGGGAACAGAATTGTGAATCGGTGGCGGTCTGTGAGGGATCGTTTCAAGAAGGAGTTCAATAAAGAGATGCGGGCCCCGAGTGGATCTGGAGGACGCAGGAGCAAGTACAAGTACGCACAAGCCCTGTCGTTCCTCCGGGAGACAATGCTCACTAGAAGGTAAATATTACACACCACATGTGAAAAAAAATGTTAGATGTAACTTTTTTTTTCAGCCAGGGCCATACCATGTCAGTATTTTAATTGTTTTTTTTTCTCTTTATTCCACAGCATGGTGAGCAGCACTCGGGAGCCTGCACGATTGGACCCTTCTGAGGCGATCCCTGAGGGGACCGGCACCGAGGGACACTTTGACCGCCCCGGTACATCTGCACCTTCCCAGCCTTCCCACACATTCGACCCATCTGTCCCATCCACCAGCACAGGAGCATCGTGGCCGCCTACATTACATGAAGCTGCTGGTGAGGAGATCGCTTTCCCTTTACCCCACCCTTCTGCCCCTGCCACCTCTAGTACACCTGCGGGTACTGGGCGGCAGCGGCAGAGGGGTCAGGAAAAGAGTTATGCGCAAGAGTTCTTGCATCTGAATGCATCTTTCCAGAACTGTCTCAAAGTCTTGTCAGAGCAAATCTCCGCAGGCTTTCAGCAGATCAACTCCAGCATTCTGGAGGTGAAGACACTTCTGCAAACCATGCATTCAGAAGCAAGATCTTCGCCAAACCACACCTTTTTCAGGTCTGTTGTGGAGCGCATGGCAACACTATCTCCTACCCAGCAGATGCATGTAATGCATTCGTGCCACGGTGCTCTACAGCAGGTTACCTCCCAACCTCCACCTCCCACCACTGTAGTTCCTCCACCTGCACCCCCTCCAGCCACTTTCCATCCTCCCCCTCCTATTACATCTGCACCCCCTCCAGCCACTTTCCATCCTCCCCCTCCTATTACATCTGCACCCACTCCAGCCACTTTCCATCCTCCCCCTCCTATTACATACCAGCAACCTCACCAGTACCAGCAACCTCCCCAGTACCAGACATCTCCCCACTTCCAGCAACCTGCCCCGTACCAAACTCCTTCCCCGTACCAAACTCCTTCCCCGTACCAAATTCCTTCCCCATACAACTTTCCATCAACATCATCTGCTCCTACAGTCCCTGCCCAACCCTCCACTCCACCGCCCACCACCTCTTCTGCCTCCCACATGTCCACCCATTCTGTAGCTTTTTCCACACCTTCACCTCTAACTGTTCCTTCCCCACCACGATCCCAGTCCTCTCTCCACACACCCAGTGTCGAAGTGTCCCGCAGCCCCTCCAGCAGTATTTCCACCCCACACTACACAGATTTGTAATGTGTGTTTTTTAATAAAAATGCCCATTGGGTTTAAAACCTTTATTAAAAAAGTTTTTTGCACTTTAAAAACATTTTACAAAAAAAAAAAAAATGTAAAATAAAAGTTAAATTATCGTTTCACAATGGTTGTCTGTCATTTCTTTCTGCGGCGAACTATGTTTAAAAAAAAGGTTAAATACAGGGTATTTCAAAGGTAAAAAGGTATTCAAAACCAGGTATATAACTGTGGGTAAATTTTAGCTTTTTGCCACAGTTGTGTTCCTGGTTGTGTTTGAAGCAAAGTATTTCACCTAAAAAGTTGTGTTTATTGTTGGTGATTTCCTAACAATGTACACAACTTTTGTTAAAAGGTGAAATACTTTGCATAAAACACAACCAGGTACACACCTGTGGCCTAAAGCTAAAAATAGTAAGACCATGACAAGATAGCCAACTTTGGTTGGCAAAGGTATATACTGTTGGTACAGAAGGTACACAAGTTTGGGGCACAAATCTTTCACACTCTGTCATCCTGCCAGTGTACTCTGCCTTGAGGTGACATAAAGTATAGTGCAAAATTGTCCCTCATTACTGAAACCGTCACAGAACTTCTAGTGGTAATGTCATGGTAATCTTGCAAGGTGGTTTCTTCAGAGGTGTCCTCAATGGAAATGGGTTCCTTGCAGATAACAAAATTGTGGAGTACCACGCAAGCTTTGATCACCTCTTCCACAGTTTCTGTCTTGAGGTTGATCGCAGTCAATAGGACCCGCCATTTGGCTGTCAGAATACCAAAGGTACATTCAACCATTCTTCTTGCTCTTGTGAGGCGGTAATTAAAAATGCGTTTTGGTCTTGTCAATCCTCTGCTAGAGTACGGTTTCAAAAGGTGTTCTGACAGCTGGAAGGCTTCATCCCCTACACAGACAAATGGCATAGGTGGACCAGATGTTTGCGGCAGCGGTCTAGGTGGTGGGAACTGGAAGGTGTTTCCATACAGTTTACGCCCCATGGCAGACAGTTTGAAAACTTGAGAGTCATTGGAGCGGCCATAGGCCCCAATATCAACCGCAATAAATTTGTATTCCGCGTCAGCGATGGCCATGAGGACAATTGAAAAATATTTCTTGTAATTGAAATATTCCGATCCCGATCCAGCTGGCTTTACAATGCGGATATGTTTCCCGTCCACAGCGCCCAAGCAGTTTGGAAACTGACATATCTGTTGAAACTTGTCAGCAATTTCAATCCACCTCTCTGTTGTGGGCTCTGGTAAAAACTCTTCAGCTAAGGAGTCCCACAGTGCACGGCATGTGTACTTCACAATTCCAGATATGGTGGAAATCCCGAGTCTGTACTGGAAATGCAGTGACGAAAGGGATTCTCCAGTTGCAAGAAATCTGTGGGGAATTAAAAAACAATAAATTAGTTTTAAATCACAGCATTACATACCAAAACTCAGCTATAACACTTGGAGATACAAACTACCACCAACAAGATTGCAGTGAAAGTGTGCTCTGATGCGAGCATATCCAATAAATGTGGCTTACCTTAAAGTCACCATCAGACGCTCTGCGGGTGAAACAGAGAAGCGGCAATAGGTGTCCGCTTTTCTTATGAGGTGTGCAATGCGCTCCACCAAGTAATCAAAATTCTCCATTTTCATCCTAACATATCCAAAAAATTTATCCGGGTTTCGTCGAAGGTCCATGCAGAGTGTAGAATAGACCCCACGCGTCATTCTCTTGGCTGTGATGGGGTGGATCCACAAACGTCGTCTACGATGCCTGATGCGCTGCTGTCTCGCTCTCTCCTTCTCCAGAACAATCACCCTCAAACGATTCGCCTCCGCTATAAAATCCGCCAAATTCTTCAAAATATTTCCAATCACAACATCCATCTTCGCCAGTAACTTGCTCTTCTCTCCAACCTGCACTTTCTCCTCTACAACCTGTCAAAGAAGGGCTGTAGGAACATGCTATATATAGTTTTCCAGTAGCCAATCCCGTTCGGAAGGCCACAAGGGTCAATTTTAAAAACCGGATCCGGCGTAATCCGTCGAAAAACGGATAGAAAAACGGATGAACCGGATGAGACGGATCCGGTTTTGTCTGTCACCGACGGAAAAAGACGGATCCGGCAGAAAACCGGATCCGTCACATCCGGTTTTACAAAACATTTGCCGGATCCGGCGTTCCGGCACGACGCCGGATCGCGCCTGACGCCGAAAACCTGATGTGTGAAAGTAGCCTAAGGGTATGTGCACACGTTGCGGATTTGCCTGTGGAATTTTCTGCGCAGATTCTTCCTCTCTTGGCAGAAGATCTGCGCGTTTTTGATGCGGATTTTCATACAGATTTGTCTGCATTTTTGTAAGCTAAATAAAGATCTATTATTTAACAAAAAAAAGAATTTTGATGTCATTTCTTTGTCCAACCTCTTCTTTTACATACTCCATTCAATACCATGTCATCACATACCATGTTCACATATACTGTAATGTACACAAAACAAATATACGTGAATATCTATAGATAGACAAAAAAGAACACAGCAGGACACAACAGGACAGTTTTTTGTTCACATGTGCTGCTGTGTTCTTTTCTGTCTATATTATGCAGTTTTCGCAGCTTGCACGTGTTCACACTAGTAGGTGCTGAGCGGTTTTTTTTTGCTTATTTAATTACTGGATGCTGGCTGCCTCCAGTCTGATCTTGCACTCCTCCCACTGACCTTGCAGGTGCCACAATCAGCTCTACCTGCCCATAAATTGTAGCTTAGCCAGGTAGTGACATGTTTGTCCAAAATTGTAGGCTGGTGGCCCAGAAGTGGCTTATATTATAGAGCAGGGACCCATCAGAGGGAGGTCACCTTGCTGTGGTTGATGGGCTTACATGAATTGGCCAATTTGTGCACTAAGAACCTTCATTTTTCATCTATTACTGTAAGTAAAAAAATTTTTAAAAAAAAATTGGAAAATTTTGAGAAGTTTAATCTAAATTTAATGCTTATAATGTTTTTCTTTGTTTTCACATGGCCTAGATGCATGCACATGTGCTGCTGTGTTCTTTTTTGTCTATATTATGCAGTTTTCGCAGTTTGCACGTGTTCACACAAGGGAGTGCTGATCATTATTTTGCTTATATCTATCGATAGATCAATAGAAATATAGATCTATAGATAGATATATCTATGGATAGATATATCTATTTATCTATCCATAGATCTATCTATAGATATATATCTATAGATAGAGAGTTATATCTATAGATAGATATATCTATAGATAGATATATAATACCAAGGCTGATGTTTAGTAATGAACATAATAAAATGGTACATAAAGAGTTAAAGACACACACACACACACAAAATTTGCATTAAACGCAGTATGTTAAATTTAGACAGAAGGGTAAAAAAAATGGCGTGGGCTCCCGTGCAATTTTCTGCACCAGACAGGGAAAGCCAGCGACTGGGGACCGATGTTTATAGGCTGGAAAGCGGGTAATACCCATAGATCTTCCCAGGCTATGAATATCAGCCTGCAGCTGTATATTTAGCCTTTACTGGCTATTAAAATAGGTGGGCCCCCAAAAAATGATGTGGGGTCCCCCTATAATTAATAGCCAAAAAAGGCTATGCAGACATCTGAAGGCTGATATTCATAGCCTAGGAAGGGGCCATGGATATTGTCCCCCCCCAGCTACAAACACCAGCTCTTAGCCTCCCCAGAAATGACGCATCTCTAAGAATTTTTTCTTGCTAAATTGGGTATATACCATAACTCCCAGATAGCATTTATAGTTGAGTGTATTGAATTTATTCTTAAACATAACTACTTTTCATATGATAACCAGTACTATCTGCAGACACATGGCACTGCTATGGGCACGCGATTCGCGACCAGTTTTGCAAATATATACGTAGGTATGTGGGAACACAATTTCATTTTCAAAGATAGCAGTCTCCATAAAGGTCTGAGATTATGTAGACGATTTATAGATGACATACTCTTCATTTGGGATGGCACACTTATGGATCTACAAATATTCATCTCCAGCCTAAACTCAAATTCATTCGGGCTGGAATTTACACCTACTTATAGTAAGACGAGTATAAATTTCCTGGATCTAACCATCTGTGTGGAAAATAATACATTAATCACTAAAGGGTACCACAAGGAGGTGGACTCAAACAGTTATATCCATATAAGCAGCTGTCACCTACCAATATGGCTAACAAACATACCCAAGAGTCATTACATGTGGGTAAAAAGAAATTGTACAAATATTGAAGACTTTCACAAAGAGACAGAACATCTGACAGATCAGTTTAAGGAGAAGGGATATGATCCCCAAATATTAAATGAAACCAAAAAGGTGGAAAACATGCCCAGAACTCCTTTAACCCCTTCACCCCCAAGGGTGGTTTGCACGTTCATGACCGGGCCAATTTTTACAATTCTGACCAATGTACCTTTATGAGGTCATAACTCTGGAACACTTCTATGGATCCCGGTGATTCTGACATTGTTTTCTCGTGACATACTGTACTTCATGTTAGTGGTAAAATTTCATTCAAATAACTTGCGTTTATTTGTGAAAAAAACGGAAATTTGGCAAAAATTTTGAAAATTTCGCAATTTTCCAACTTTGAATTTTTATGCCCTTAAATCACAGAGATACGGCACACAAAAAACTTGATAACTAACATTTCCCACATGTTTACTTTACATCATCACAATTTTGGAACCAAAATTTTTTTTGGTTAGGAAGTTATAAGGGTTAAAAGTTGACCAGCGATTTCTCATTTTTACAACACCATTTTATTTTTCGGACCACATCACATTTGAAGCCACTTTGAGGGGTCTATATGATAGAAAATATCCAAAAGTGACACCATTCTAAAAACTGCACCCCTTAAGGTGCTCAAAACCACATTCAAGAAGTTTATTAACCCTTTAGGTGCGTCACAGGAATTTTTTTGAATATTTAAAAAAAAATGAACATCTAACTTTTTTTCACAAAAAAAATACTTCAGGTTCAATTTTTTTTATTTTACCAAGTGTAACAGGAGAAATTGGACTGCAAAAGTTATTGTGCAATTTGTCCTGAGTACGCTGATACCTGATTTGTGGGGGGGAACGACTGTTTCGGCGCATGGCAGAGCTCAGAATGGAAGGAGCGCCGTTTGACTTTTTCAATGCAAAATTGGCTGGAATTCAGATCGGACGCCATGTCACGTTTGGAGAGTCCCTGATGTACCTAAACAGTGGAAACCCCCTACAAGTGACCCCATTTTGGAAACTAGACCCCCCAAGGAACTTATCTAGATATGTGGTGAGAACTTTGAACCCACAATGGCTTTACAGAAGTTTATAACGTACAGCGGTACAATTAAAAAATCATATTTTTTCCACAAAAATGATCTTTTCACCCCAATTTTTATTTTCCCAAGGGTAACAGGACCCTAAAAGTTATTGTGCAATTTGTCCTGAGTATGCTGATACCCCACATGTGGGGGTAAACCACTATTTGGGCGCATGGCAGAGCTCGGAAGGGAAGCAGCGCCATTTGACGTTTTTGGCTGGAATTGAGATCGGACATCATGTCGCGATTGGAAAACCCCTGATGTACCAAAACAGTGGAAACCCCACACAGATGACACCATTTTGGAAACTAGACCCCCTAAGGAACTTATCTAGATGTGTGGTGAGAACTTTGAACCCCCAAGGGCTTCACAGAAGTTTATAACATAAAGCCGTACAATTAAAAAATCATATTTTTTCCACAAAAATGATCTTTTCACCCTCAATTCTTATTTTTCCAAGGGTAACAGCACCCTAAAACTTATTGTGCAATTTGTCCTGAGTACGCTGATACCCCACATGTGGGGGTAAACCACTATTTGGGCGCATGGCAGAGCTCGGAAGGGAAGCAGCGCCATTTGACGTTTTTGGCTGGAATTGAGATCGGACACCATGTCGCGATTGGAAATCCCCTGATGTACCTAAACAGTGGAAACCCCCCACAAATGACACCATTTTGGAAACTAGACCCCCCAAGGAACTTATCTAGATGTGTGGTGAGCACTTTGAACCCCCCAGTGCTTCACAGAAGTTTATAACGCCCGGGCGTGAAAATAAAAAATTCGTATTTTTTCCACAAACATGATCTTTTAGTCACCATTTTTTTTATTTTCCCAAGGGTAACAGGAGAAATTGGACCCCAAAAGTTGTTGTCCAATTTGTCCTGAGTATGCTGATACCCCATATGTGGAAGAAAACTACTGTATGGGAACACGTCGGGGATCGGAAGGGAAGTAGTGACGTTTTGGAATGCAGACATTGATGGAATGGTCTGCGGGTGTCATGTTGCCTTTGGAGAGCCCCTAATGTACCTAAACAGTGGAAACTCCCCACAAATGACCCCATTTTGAAAACTAGACCCCCTAAGGAACTTATCTAGATGTGAGGTGAGCACTTTGAACCCCCAAGGGCTTCACAGAAGTTTATAATGCCAGGGCATGAAAATAAAAAAATCGTATTTTTTCCACAAACATGATCAATTATTCCCCAATTTTTTTATTTTCCCAAGGGTAACAGGAGAAATTGAACCCCAAAAGTTGATGTCCAATTTGTCCTGAGTAAGCTGACACCCCATATGTGGGAGAAAACTACTGTATGGACACACGTCAGGGCTCGGAAGTGAAGTAGTGACGTTTTGGAATGCAGACATTGATGGAATGGTCCGCGGGTGTCATGTTGCCTTTGGAGAGCCCCTAATGTACCTAAACAGTGGAAACCCCCCACAAATGACCCCATTTTGAAAACTAGACCCCCTAAGGAACTTATCTAGATGTGAGGTGAGCACTTTGAACCCCCAAGGGCTTCACAGAAGTTTATAATGCCAGGGCATGAAAATAAAAAAATCGTATTTTTTCCACAAACATGATCAATTATTCCCCAATTTTTTTATTTTCCCAAGGGTAACAGGAGAAATTGAACCCCAAAAGTTGTTGTCCAATTTGTCCTGAGTAAGCTGACACCCCATATGTGGGAGAAAACTACTGTATGGACACACGTCAGGGCTAGGAAGGGAAGTAGTGATGTTTTGGAATGCAGACATTGATGGAATGGTCTGCGGGTGTCATGTTGCCTTTGGAGAGCCCCTCATGTACCTAAACAGTGGAAACCCCCCACAAATGACCCCATTTTGAAAACTAGACCCCCTAAGGAACTTATCTAGATGTGTGGTGAGCACTTTGAACCCCCAAGGGCTTCACAGAAGTTTATAATGCCAGGGCATGAAAATAAAAAAATCGTATTTTTTCCACAAACATGATCAATTAGTCCCCAATTTTTTCATTTTCCCAAGGGTAACAGGAGAAATTGGACCGCAAAAGTTGTTGTCCAATTTGTCCTGAGTACACTGACACCCCATATGTGGGAGAAAACTACTGTATGGACACACGTCGGGGCTCGGAAGGGAAGCAGTGCCATTTTGGAATGCAGACTTTGATGGAATGGTCTGCGGGTGTCATGTGCGTTTGGAGAGCCCCTGATGTACCTAAACTATTGAAACTCCCAACAGGTGACCCCATTTTGGACACTAGACCCCCCCACGGAACTTATCTAGATGTGTGGTGAGCACTTTGAACCCCCAAGTGCTTCACAGAAGTTTATAACCCTCGGACGTGAAAATAAATATTTTTTTTCCACAAAAATGATATTTTTGCCCCAATTTTTTATTTTCCTAAGGGTAACAGGAGAAATTGGACCCCAAAAATTGTTTTGCAATTTGTCCTGAGTAGGCTGATACCCTACATGTGGGGGTAAAACACTGTTTGGGCGCATGGCAGAGCTTGGAAGTGAAGGAGCACCATATGACTTTTTCAACTCAGAATGGGCTGGAATTGAGATCAGACGCAATGTTGCATTTGGAGAGCCCCTGATGTGCCCAAACAGTGGAAACCCCCAATTCTAACTCCAACCCGAACCCCAACACACCCCTAACCCTAATCTCAGCCCTAACCCAAGCCCTAACCCTAGCCCTAACCCTAACCCTAACCCTAGCCCTAGCCCTAACCATAGCCCTAACCCTAGCCCTAATGGAAAAATGGAAATAAATACATTTTTTTAATTTTATTATTTTTCCCTAACTAAGGGGGTGATAACGGGGGTTTTGATTTACTATTTATGGCGGTTTTTATTTTTGGCAGCTGTCGCACGCTAAAAGACGCTTTTTATTGTAAAAATAGTTTTTGCATCACCACATATTGAGAGCTATAATTTTTCCGTATTTTGACCCACCGAGTCATGTGAAGTCTTATTTTTTGCGGGACGAGTTGACGTTTTTATTGGTACCATTTTCGGGCACGTGACATTTTTTGATCGCTTTTTATTCCGATTTTTGGGACACAGAATGAACAAAAACCAGCGTTTCATGAATTTCTTTTGGGGGGGTGCGTTTACACCGTTCCGTGTGCGGTAAAATTGATAAAGCGGTTTTATTCTTCGGGTCAGTACGGTTACAGCGATACCTCATTTAGGTCGTTTTTTTATGTTTTGTCGGTTTTATGCAATGAAAACTATTTTATATAAAAAATAATTATTTTTGCATCGCTTTATTCTGTGAGCTATAACATCACCACACGCTGATGATGCTGTGTGGCGGCTCGTTTTTTGCAGGACAAGATGACGTTTTCAGCGGTACCATGGATATTTATATGCGTCTTTTTGATCGCGCGTTATTGCACTTTTTGTTTGGCGGTATGATAATAAATCATTATTTTTTGCTTCGTTTTTTATTTTTATTTTTTAAGGGGTTCGCTAAAGGGGTTAACTAATGGGACAGTTTTATAGGGCGGGTCGTTTCGGACGCGGCGATACCTAATATGTGTACTTTTATTGTTTTGTTTTTTTTTTATTTTCAAAAAATGAATTTATTGGGGAATATTTTTTTTTTTTTTCACTAATTTATTTGGCGATTTCTTTAAAATTATTTTTACACTTTTTTTTAATTTTTTTTTTACTTTATTACATAGTCCCAGGTGGGACATCACTGTCCTGTGACAGATCGCTGATCTGTCACATCACAGATCACTGTGACAGATTAGCAATCTGTCACAGGCAGTGCACAAGGCTTCCTCATGCCTGCGCTTTGCAGGCACTGAGGAAGCCAGCTTCCTCCAGGCCCCCGAAGGCCCCTGTCGCCATCTTGGATTCGGGGGCCTGGAGGAAAGGAGCCCCCCACAGCAGCGCTGCACATTGCGCTGCCGTGGGGGGCTCAGGGAAGCACGGAGGGAGCCCCCTCCCTGCCGATGCTTCCCTTTAACTCCTGGTACACCGCGATCATGTTTGATTGCGGTGTGCAAGGGGTTAATGTGTCGGGGGCGGTCCGTGACCGCCCCTGACACATAGTGCCGGGTGTCAGCTGTGATAATCAGCTGACACCCGGCCGCGATCAGCGGCGCTCACCACGTGGGCGCCGCTGATCGCGCTAGACGTACTATCCCGTCCATGGGCATAGGGGCCCGGGTCCCATGGACGGGATAGTACGTCTGATGTCAGGAAGGGGTTAATATACAAACCTCGCAATAGTAATCCCTTACCAATCATCCAAGATCAAATCAAACAATTACCTATCATCACACAGTTTCATGCAGGCCATAAACAATTTAATAATATTATACGAAAATATTGGCCAATATTGCAGGAAGACAAACATATAGGGGATTTATTGCCTATATATCCCAGATTTGTATACACTAGAGCCCAAAATCTTGGACTTCTGGTGGCACCAACTACAAAAGTCAACAAATCGGCAACAAGGCCATCCCTACGTCAATCACTTATTACCAACCAGAATATCCAGCTGTCTGTTTTTTTTGCATGTGGGAGATGTTCTTGTTGCAAAAGAACAATGATACAAAGGAAATTACATACTTCCTTTTTGGACATGACCAATAATGAGTTCTCTATTAGAGATGAAATAACTTGTCAAACAAAGGGAGTGATATATATACACTCAGATGCCCCTGTAATAAAATATATGTAGGCAGAACCAAGAGACGGCTAATGGATAGAATTAACGAACACCTGGATAACATCAAGAAAGGTTTTAAAGGTCATCCCTTGTCGCGTCATTTCTTGGACAAACATAACCAATCTTATAAAGGGGTATCCTACTGTGGAATCCAGGTGGTCCCTCAGAGCCCTAGGAAGGGAAACTTCTTGAAAGCTATGTCCAGGGTCGAATCTAAGTGGATTTTTACCCTTGACAGCTTGGCTCCGAAAGGCCTAAACTATGAAATTGAGCTACATGCTTTCTAAATCAAGCTGGGAAGTACTAATCTTAAACCTTATTTTTCCCTTACTGCCACCACTCCTTTCCACTTTATGACTTATCAATCATATATATCATAATTTTTAATTCTCCTTCTGTTTTATCATTACTCTTTACAGAGGGCCCTTGTTTCTGCCCCTGGTCCTAGTGATGGACCTTCTTTTTATACTAATTGCTGCACTATCAAAGTGGGCAATGTATGTATTTTTATCATATAAAGGTATATATTTATTTATTTTTATTTATTGAGCCATATATTCTTTAGCATTCAATTTTGAAAAATTTTTTTTTACTCCTTATTATCCTTTTTTTAAGGGATATACCAGAATGGTGATTTTTTATTTAAATTTATTAGAATTAAAAGTTAAGTTTTAAATACAGATGCACAATTATATGTATATTTTCTTTTTTAAATGACTAAGCAAATTGATTACGGTGATGTATTGAATATAGTACAAAAAACGCTACAACCCCATCAAATCCACTAATCAATACAAAGGAGGATTATTGCAAGTCCTCAATGACTATTCATTAGTGCCGCAACCTGTTTAAGGACAAATGGCTGCAGCTGGGTGAGCCAATATATAAGGACGGGCTGACAGGCATTCATCACAGCCCTGACGAAGAGGGAAGCTACCCTCGAAACGCGTTGGTTTGTGCCTTCTGCGCACCCATCTTTGTTTTGCCTAGCTTGTGATGTCACGTAGCTCCGCCTCCTCATCGCGCCGCATCCTCGCTGCTGCTTCCGGCCGGAGCACACAAGGTGCTGGCGTTTACCCGCTCCCCCGCCACGTGCGGTGCAGCCTTATCCTCCCCGTGTACAGCTATTGCCCTGCTAACAGCCTCCACCTGGGCATATTGCGGCACTCAACAAGCGGTACAAGTAAGTCCAGATGAGTCCTATTAGGACTTACTGACCACTCTAGCATCACCATATTAAGTGGGTTTTCTTCTGTTTAGTGCTTTGCCATAACCAGCAATCCTCGCTCCTGCTTCATCTAGCCAGCAGGAATTACAACAAGCACTGTATCAGAATCCACTGATGTTTTGGTGGCCACTACTATTTTGTAGTTAAAGAGTTTTTTTCAGCGAAAGCTCCATTACAACGCTTATATGAGAGGATATTGTTCCTGCTTACTTCTCTTCAAACAAGTACAAGTAAGTGCAAAGGCACCTTTATAGGTGTGACACATTATCTAGTTCACGGTTACTAGTATTAATCATATTCTATTTTATCTGTACAGCACTGTGAAAGAGGGCTATCAGCAAACACCACGGGATCACCCCGAAGGAAATAGCCATATTTAGAAAACATTAGTGAGTACAGTGAACTCAAAAAAGTTGTAGTATGGGATATTAACATTACTGGTATTTAATTCCATCCATATATATTTTTTTACCAGCATCACTGACCACTACAAGAAATCACCAACACAATCCCATTGGCGAGGTATCCGCCAAATAAACGTCTTAATTAATAAATAACATTCCATAAACCCTTCATTCAAGTAAGTATTGATAACTGTATAAATAATCCCCCTTTTTGTGTACTGTAGACTTTTTTTCCTGTTTCATACATTTTGCTCAGTATAGCGCGGTAAGATATTTTATTATATGATTTTAATTAATATCGGGACAGGAGCCAACCCAATCAGTAGTGTTGACTTAGTCGAAGAACGTGGGGACACGATTAGAGCAAGGAGAACAAAGCTAGTAAAGCTTTATATTTTACCCCAAAAAGAATAGGCAGTGTTTACAAAAGTATAAAAAGATGCTACAAAACGAGACAATTACAATATCTACAGACAATTATAAAACAAAAGGGATTAAAGTGAAGACTTACATATTTCAGTTACTGGCAAGCCATGGGTAGATGCTTGGTGGGGGAAGGGGTTCCCAAAGGCAAAGATTCAGTCCACAGCATGGATGGTATACGCTGTGTCCCCCAGGTCTGAATGCTGCCTGAATGAGTCTCCTAATCTTATAATTTTCCCTGGGTGACCTCACTGGGGGGGGGGGCAGAGCTATGTAATGCACTCCCCTTTTCACAAAGACTGAAGACTTACAAACACCTTATTAATTTCATATCTCGGGCTGGGAAGCCCGTAGAAGGATGACAAAATTATCATTTTTCTCAGCATGAAATTGGCATTCATTTAAGTCCAAACACAAACTGTCTGCTGGCTAGGGTTAAGCAGGAACCCTTTTCTCAGCTCCTGATAGGCGCTGAGATCCCAAAATCCACCAGTTGGGAGCTCTGACCCTGCAGTTTCCAGAAATATGATTTTCCTATTCCTGTGAATATTCTGTGTTACTAAATTTAGTCTTAAAGGAACACTGTACCTGGACAAAGAAATCTTGGCTTGCCATGTGCTTCTGCTCATGGCGGAGGGGGCTGCTCACAACATATTCTTGAGGGAGGGGGAAGAGTGGTATAGAATTACGCAGGCACACTGCGGGGACCATGGAGCTGCATGTCTGCAAAGGTACTGTAAACACCTAGTGGGGGGCAGGGCTGTAGCATGTCAGTCACAAAACCAAGTAGATGTTGCAGAGTTCAGTGTGTGTGATTGACAATAAGACTTATGTCATAGTTCACGACACCCTCGATCACCTGCAAAAAAATTAAAATAATAAATCAACAGTATACTCCCTGTTCCGACGTAATCCATTTAATAACGAGTGTCCCACGACAATCTCCCCTATAGAGCAGTCACATCTGCAGATGTGACCACTCTACAGGGCCTCCGATGACACACTGACCGGAGATAATACTCCCGCAGTGTATCATCGGAGTTGGTGCTCTCACTTTACGGCACCACTGCTGTGTGAGAATTTTCTCACGCAGTGGTGCCACAACTGACAGGATGAACTTGGAAAAGCGCTAGCATTCTGCAAGCTAAAAACGCTTGCAAAACGCTTGTGTTTTGTGGTAAAACGCATGTGAACCAAGGACAACATCTGCAAGGAGTTTGTATGTTCTCCCCGTGTTTCCGTGGGTTTCCTCCGGTTTCCTCCCACACTCCAAAGACATACTGATAGGGAATTTAGATTTTGAGCTCCATAGGGGACAGCGATGATAATGTGTGCAAACTGTAAAGTGCTGAGGAATATGTTAGCGCTATATCAAAATATAAAAATAAAGATTATTATTATTATGTGAATTTGGCATGCGTTTTACCCACAGCGGGGAGTTGCGGAAATGCTGCGGACAATTCCGCATTATTTCTGCAACGTGGGCACATAGCCTTAGTGCGTGCGCGTCTATGACTTGGCAGGAGATTCTGACACTCACAGTCACTTGTGCCAGTGGGCACTTCATGGGTCTCTGTCGGCAGTCTCTGTGAGAGGATCTGGGGCCCCTATGGCTTGGGCCTGCTCCGTCCCGATGCTCAGGGATCAGAGCACTAACACTGACCTCCTGCGCGCTGCGCGTTCCCGTCAAGTCTCCCGTTTCCTGCACGCTGTGGCTTTTTAAGCTTAGCAGCGCCCCCTGTCACAAAGTGCAAAAGTTGGTCCGGGGTTTTAAGCTTTCCCCCGTGCAACATGGGTGACAGCCCTGACAGTTCCGGATCCGTCACGGAAAATATATGCCCAGTCCTTCTACTTACATTCTCCCTCTCTTTGTGCGCCCACGTTTCTCTATAAACCCTTGTAGATCTCTCTTCTTGTATTGTATTCTGATATGAGTTTATTTGTATTTATTTGAGCCAATTTTGGGTCATTATTTTTTGATTTTTATAAATTAATTGCTTAATACTGTTTTTTTTAATATTTAAAGGTTGAATCCCTGAATAGAAACTCTTCCCAATAATTATTTTATGTCCTTTTTGTATATCATATAAAGTATATGAGATAAATTTAATCCCAAGGCCTTAATTTTGTGAGTGACGTCTGGCACCTAGTTTGTATGGTGAATGTCTGTTGGCTTGTGCATTTGGCCCATAGTGCATAGTGGTGGTGCAGGAGGTTAATGCCTTCTGTGATTGCTGTCTGTGTGCTGGTACTCTGAATCTGTCCTTTAGGGGGCATGTGGCATAGTGCTTGTGGCTTATGCATAGCCATTGGTAGGAATGCTTTGGGTGTCCAGTTCATCACTTAATATGTTCACTACAAGTGCTCCATTCCATTTATGTATTGAGATTTATCTCTTTTGTGAATAAATGTTGTTTATTCTTATGAAATACTGTGTGGGCATAGTTGCCAGCACTTGTAATGGTGGAGCAGGGCGTGGAAGTGCCTACTAAGCATGTGCGTTGAAATCATCACTGACATCACTGCCGAGCGGCCAATCGGGAGTATCTGATTACTGACATGCTCAGTTGTGCTCTGAGATTGCTGTTATGTTTTAACTACAACATGTTGTATGGGTCTGAGTGCTCCGGGTGATTTATAATGTTTATGTATTTTAAATCCAATAAGTTTCGTTTCTCCTTGCGGAGAATGACATGCTAAGCATGTCGAGGTGAGGAGACTTAAAGCCGCAATGCTCCTCTGGGAAATATGCTAATTATGCAAATTGTCTCTTCAGAGAGGAAGAGGACTCGAACTCTAGTGCCACCTATTGGAAGTAGCAATCCTAAAAGTCAATGTCGACCCTTTAATGAGCCTTGTTACATGACTTAGGATAAAAGCTCACAGCCAAACCAGATCTCACACTTTGCACTGACGAGGGGCAGTACCCTGAAACACAGTGTCTGCAAAGTGAGATTCTGGCTTGGCTTTTATCCTAAGTCATGTAACAAGGCTCGTTAAAGGGTCAACATTGACTTTTAGGATTGCTACTTCCAGTAGGTGGCACTAGCGTTCTAGTCGTCTTCCTCTCTGAAGAGACAATTTGTATTTTAAATATCACATAGGTGTTTCACATCTTTTACTCATTGTTGATCTAGCTGTATCAATGATTGTAGGTACAGTTGGATATAATTTTTTGCACTCTAACATGCACCTTATATACAGTCATATGTAAAAGTTTGGGCACCCCTATTAATGTTAACCTTTTTTCTTTATAACAATTTTGGTTTTTGCAACAGCTATTTCAGTTTCATATATCTAATAACTGATGGACTCAGTTATATTTCTGGATTCAAATGAGGTTAATTGTACTAACAGAAAATGTGCAATCTACATTTAAACAAAATTTGACCGGTGCAAAAGTATGGGCACCCTTATCATTTTCTTGATTTGAACACTCCTAACTACTTTTTACTGACTTCCTGAAGCACTAAATTGGTTTTGTAACCTCATTGAGCTTTGAACTTCATAGCCAGGTGTATCAAATCATGAGAAAAGGTATTTAAGGTGGCCACTTGCAAGTAGTTCTCCTATTTGATTCTCCTATGAAGAGTGGCATCATGGGCTCCTCAAAACAACTCTCAAATGATCTGAAAACAAAGATTATTCAACATAGCTTTTCAGGGGAAGGATACAAAAAGTTGTCTCAGAGATTTAACCTGTCAGTTTCCACTGTGAGGAACATAGTAAGGAAATGGAAGAACACAGGTACAGTTCTTGTTAAGCCCAGAAGTGGCAGACCAAGAAAAATATCAGAAAGGCAGAGAAGAAGAATGGTGAGAACAGTCTAGGACAATCCACAGACCACCTCCAAAGACCTGCAGCATCATCTTGCTGCAGATGGTGTTACTGTGCATCGGTCAACAATACAGCGCACTTTGCACAAGGAGAAGCTGTATGGGAGAGTGATGCGAAGGAAGCCGTTTCTGCAAGCACGCCACAAACAGAGTCGCCTGAGGTATGCAAAAGCACATTTGGACAAGCCAGTTACATTTTGGAAGAAGGTCCTGTGGACTGATGAAACAAAGATTGAGTTGTTTGGTCACACAAAAAGGTTTTATGCATGGAGGCTAAAAAACACAGCATTCCAAGAAAAACACTTGCTACCCACAGTAAAATTTGGTGGAGGTTCCATCATGCTTTGGGGCTGTGTGGCCAATGCCGGCACTGGGAATCTTGTTAAAGTTGAGGGTCCCATGGATTCAACTCAGTATCAGCAGATTCTTGACAATAATGTGCAAGAATCAGTGACGAAGTTGAAGTTGCACAGGGGATGGATATTTCAGCAAGACAATGATCCAAAACACTGCTCCAAATCTACTCAGGCATTCATGCAGAGGAACAATTACAATGTTCTGGAATGGCCATCCCAGTCCCCAGACCTGAATATCATTGAACATCTGTGGGATGAGTTGAAGCGGGCTGTCCATGCTCGGCGACCATCAAACTTAACTGAACTGGAATTGTTTTGTAAACAGGAATGGTCACAAATACCTTCATCCAGGATCCAGGAACTCATTAATAGCTACAGGAAGCTACTAGAGGCTGTTATTTTTGCAAAAGGAGGATCTACGAAATATTAATGTCACTTTTATGTTGAGGTGCCCATACTTTTGCACCGGTCAAATTTTGTTTAAATGCAGATTGCACATTTTCTGTTAGTACAATAAACCTCATTTGAATCCAGAAATATAACTGAGTCCATCAGTTATTAGATATATGAAACTGAAATAGCTGTTGCAAAAACCAAAATTGTTATAAAGAAAAAAGGTTAACATTAATAGGGGTGCCCAAACTTTAACATATGACTGTATGTAAACACTATGATGGGTCTTATATTTATTGTAATGTAATTTTTTATACAATTTGATTATGATTTATATTTAATGTATGCTAATTTTTGTATATTGGTAAATTGAAGAGATATGTATAAAAAGTGCACTATTCTATGGTAACACTGTGCTTGACAAAGACCGTGCTGTGAGGTCGAAACGTTGCACCACTTGGTGCTGGATTAAAGCCCACAATTTTTCCTTGAACTGGAGTGTTGCCTGATTTTTTTTTTCCATTTATATTTTGCGTTGGACAACTGTATTATTCAGGGAGTATTGCACCTAAAATCTGCTTAAGTTTGTGCTGTTATCTGTCTTTTCTATTTATAGCTATAGATAGATATATCTATAGATAGATATGAATACGTCTATGAATACGGGCTGGCGCTCTGAGGTTTGGGGCCGAGTTCCACTCACTGCCCGCTCCCGCTGTTCCAGCATCCTGGCTGCAATTGCTCCGTGACCGCCAACCTCCTCCGGCTCAGCTGCCACGTCCTCCAGCTCAGGCTTTTCCGGGGCAGCCTCGTCTGGCTCACATTCCTCCTGCTCATCTACCTCTTCCGGTGCGCAATGATGTTCTTGGTCCCACTCGTTCCAGGGTGGAGTCGCTTCCGGTTGCTTCACCCGTTCAGCATCGGACGCTGCCCGTTCTTCGGGAATCTGCTGCAAGGGGCGAGGCTTCCTTTTCTTCCATTGCGCCCACCATGGTCGGGCACCGCTCCCCAGGGGATGCAGCTCAGGCTTGGACCACTGTCTCTGACAGACAGAGTTTCACACCATTTTCAGGTTAGAACGCCCAAGAGAGGTGGAGACGGAGTTGTCCTCAGTCTCCATGCCATTTTCCGCCATCTTTGTCATATTCAGGGTATCTCCACATTGCAAGGTTTCTGAATCCTGTTTTACTATGCCAAGTGAATCGGGGTCCAGGGCTGTAGTCGTGGCTAACGGTGGCTGCTCTTGTGCGCCCTGGCTCCACGCCACATAAACACAATGTCCCCTTTGTTGTGCACATGGTGGTCCACTTACTTGTAAATCAGGGTCCACTCCGGGCTGCTAGGGCTTCCTTCCTTTATGCACCACACAATGACAGTCAGAGTCCAAGTCCATTTTCAATAAAACAACTTTACTCAGCTCGTCCAGTTTAGTCACAGGAACAGCACAAGATTCCTCACAGAATATCACCATTCCGTTCCCTGTACTGTCCCTTATTCCTCCAGGAATATCGCAGGGTCGTACCGTCTCCTCCAATGCCGCAGCTTCATGACTGGTCAGACCTGCTTCAGGAGTTCCCCGCCTGCGTCCCTCTCCGAAGGTGAAGTCAGAGGATGGCTCTTCCCATCCTTACTAAGCCTTAGGCCACAGACATTTAGGGTTGTTCTCACGAAGTTAGCTGCTACCATTCTTATGCTGCCCTGTATTTCTTCAGTACATAGTAATATAGTTAGCAAGGCTGAAAAAAGACATTTGTCCATCCAGATCAGCCTTTATTTTGTCAGAATAAATCCCCAGATCTACATCCTTCTAAAGAACCTAATCACTAAGATGTAATAGTGTTACGCTCCAGGAAGACATCCAGGCCTCTCTTGAACCCCTCGACTTAGTTCGCCATCACCACCTCCTCAGGCAAGGAATTCCAGATTCTCACTGCCCTAACAGTAAAGAATCCTCTTCTATGTTGGTGGAAAACCTTCTCTCCTCCAGACACAGAGAATGCCTGCTTGTGACCATCACATTCCTTGGTATGAACAGATCCTTGGAGAGATATTTGTGTTTAGGCACAGACTGTGTATCCACCCTAGCAAGCCGGGTACTCAAGCAGCGTTCTTGACAATACTCACTCTACTTTACCACTTCCCAAGTCTGCCAATCTACCACAGGGTTGTGCAGAGTGATCCAAGGAAGTCCAAGAACAATAGGAGAGGGGAGACACTCTAGCACAGAACAGTTTACAACTTCAGAGTGCATGGCACATACCTGAAGATGTAACTGTGGCGCCCCTGAGGCTCAGTCGCCACAGAGGTACTGCACCTTCTCCTAAGGTGTGGTGCCCCACCATCCAGGTAAGGTGGGAACTCCTTTCCACACTCCAACACTCGCACCCCACACAACAGGGTAGTTCAGCACAACCACATTGCGGCTCTATGCTCAGAGGGTAGCAGAGCACCTTTGGTGGTTCCCTGCTTGGAACACTGGACGTGCTGGGAGGTGGGTGGAGTTAAGATCCATAAGAGAGTGGGAAAATATAGGATCACAGGTCAGTCTGACAGGAGGTCAGTCGGTTAGGAAGTCACTCGGAGAGGAGTGAGGATTCCTGGAAGAAGGGATGGAGGAAGGAGTGCTGCAGCTGCCTCAGTGACCTGAGCCAGCTGGCACGGGAAGGGAAAGGAAGGAGAAAGACGTAGAACTGTAACCTAAGCTTCCATAAGAAACAAAGACAAATACGGAACAAAGGAAAGAAGGGGAACAGAGAGGACGTGGGTTGGAGAGAGAACCCTGCCTAAATGTTCCAGCGCAAGACCGGGGCCCGGTCCCCGAGGTTGTATGAACGCTAATGGTTCTGCAGCAGACACCGGTGGAGTAGAAGGCTGTAAATGCACTACTCCCATCTAAGACTTGAGGGCACAACAGCAACACAGATATAGAGCCGGGAGTAAGGCATCCCCGAAGCAGGCTACAGCTGTCTGCCGTGAAAGTAGAGTTCTGGGAACATCTGTCAGGAGGCATTCCAGGGTAACTAAGTACTGGAGTGCTTCACACCACAATGCGCTATAGAGGAGACGTTCAGGAAGGCACATGTTGGCGGAGTGTTGGAGGGGAGCATTCCATCTTGCCTGGAGGTTGATTGAGTCTCTGCCCCGGAGGACACGGTACGGAGGCAGGCACCTGTGTGCATTACGAATTGTGAGTAAAGCTTTGGAACTACAGACTTTGGTGTCCTCCGCTTATTCTCGCGCCAACACAACCAGCACTGCTACATCTGAGTACCAGTTCTACCCAGTTGTGCCTCTCTTACAATTTCACATCTACACTGCCCTGGGACTACAGCTCCACCTGTGGGGAGCTACACCATCTTTGCTGCACCATATCATCAGTCCCAGCGGATCTGCATGCAGCGTTGGCTTAACATCTTACTTGCCAAACACCACAGGTGGCGTCACAAACTATTCACCTAATCCATTACATTAAACCACCATTACTTGGGCGCCCCGAGCCACGGACCGTGTCACCGCCACCGCAACACATCTCCCTGACACCGGCCCGGTACCGAGTACCCCACGGCCCTGGGAGGGCGACCCATAACCCTCAGGCAGCTTGAGTAAAATACCCCTGTCTCAAGAGGCTGGAGTCAATGGCGATTATTGGTATGGTTCTGGCCAGTTTATGTGGATTGAGGCCCTGGACCTGGACGAACCTAGCATTGATCAAATTCAACCATGCCCCACTGTCTACAAAGGCAGACACAACCACCTTAATTTCATCCAGATGAATCTCAGCTGGCAGAAAAAAATTGTGTCCTACCCATGGAGGTGATAAGTGCACCTGGGTTGCTAACCTTCCAGCAACCTGGGCTTCTTGGTTTTGTCGGCGTCTGTTTACAGTAAGATAGGGAAGGACATGTGCCCACAAAATAGCCCTTTATACCACAGTAAAAATACACTCCCCCCATGCACCGAACAAGACTGCTTGCCATGATGAGAAGCAGCACCCAACTGCATGGGTTCCTCAGATGACTCAGACCCGGTTTCCCTTGGCTGCGTACCACCCAAACATTGGGGTATCTCCTTATGTCTTTGGCGAGGACCGCAATCAACCCGGATAGCCAGAGTCATGGCTGCCTCAAGGGAAACAAGTCTCATACAGGGCTAAGGCATGCTTCACCCTTACTGATAGCTTGTCATGAAGTGACTGACCAGTGTGACACGACCCAACGGTCGGCCACCAAACTGCACAACACAACACCGATGGAATAGGGGAGAGGAAGGCCCTGACAATAGGGAATCAGGGACGGTCACCTCCTAAGCTCCACCATGAGCCTGTGCCTGTTCTCACTTAACACTCTATGCAGGTCCTTCCCCCTGCTGACGTCAGTATACCTTGTCCCTATTTGTCACCTATATCTGCCCTGGCTAGTGCACTGGCCGGCAAGGTGCACTAGCCTCACCTCTGCAGATAAAACACACAGGGGAAAGGGACAGACACCAAAGGGACAAGGTAACAAAAATACAACACTTAGCTTGTGCGCACCACTGCTTAACTCCACACCCCAGATAGCACAGCAACAGGACCCCAAACACCAGACTTGGCTGAACACCAGAGAGCTGCTTCTGAAAAGGCTCGTCTCCAAAGAGGCCAACTCTATTGTGCCCCCCCCCCACTGGGCTAAATCCTACACTTTCCCTATATCTACTCAACACATGAACATATGTATATTGCCTTAGGCCTGTATCACACTTCCGTTTTTTTAATTATTATTTATTGTTATAGCGCCATTTAATAATAATAATAATAATAATAATCTTTATTTATATAGCGCCAACATATTCCGCAGCGCTTTACAGTTGAACAGTTTCAAACACAACAGTCATAAGTAACAATGTTAACAATACAATAATTAAAGCGAAATAAGATGACCCTGCTCGTGAGAGCTTACAATCTACAATGAGGTGGCAGAGATACAAAGCACAGGTTTGTATATACAATGATGTATTTACAATGATGGTCCAGCCATCTTCAGGGGGTGGGGGGATAGATGGAGATAGTGAGTGGGCTACACACACAAACATAAAATGACTTTGATTACTGAATGTGATAGGCCGCTCTGAACAAATGTGTTTTGAGCGAGCGCCTAAAACTATGCAAATTGTGGATGGTCCTAATATTTTGGGGTAGAGCATTCCAGAGGATTGGCGCAGCACGGGAGAGGTCTTGGAGACGGGAGTGGGAGGTGCGGATTAGGGCAGAGGTTAGTTGAAAGTCATTTGCAGAGCGCAGCGGTCGGTTAGGCCGATAGACAGAAATGAGGGAGGAGATGTAAGGGGGTGCCGCACTGTGGAGAGCTTTGTGGGTGAGAACAAGTACTTTGAATTGTATCCTGTGATGAATGGGCAGCCAGTGTAACGACTGGAGAAGAGCGGATGCGTCCAAGTAACGATTAGCCAGATGGACGACCCTGGCTGCTGCATTAAGGATGGACTGGAGAGGGGAGAGTCGAGTGAGGGGGAGGCCAATTAATAGAGCGTTACAGTAGTCCAGGCGGGAGTGGATCAGGGCAACAGTGAGGGTTTTTGTTGTTTCCATGGTGAGAAAAGGGCGGATTCTAGAGATGTTCTTTAGGTGTAAGCGGCACGAGCGGGCAAGAGATTGTATATGGGAGGTGAAGGAGAGATCGGAGTCAAACATAACACCCAGACAGCGCGCCTGCTGTCGGGGTGTTATTATGGTGCCACCCACAGAGAGGGAAATGTCAGATTTAGGGAGGT
Organism: Dendrobates tinctorius; assembly: GCF_039654945.1. NCBI lineage: Eukaryota > Metazoa > Chordata > Amphibia > Anura > Dendrobatidae > Dendrobates > Dendrobates tinctorius. The sequence continues at coordinate 8,247,710 of NW_027361803.1, read as the reverse complement.
TAGTAGATGGCGGGAGCAGAAGAAGTTCAGTTTTGGAGAGGTTGAGTTTCAGATAGAGAGCAGACATGATGGAGACTGCAGACAGACAGTCAGTGGCTTTCTGTAGTACAGCGGAGGTAAGGTCAGGGGATGATGTGTATAGTTGTGTGTCATCAGCATAAAGATGGTACTGAAAGCCAAATCTGCTGATGGTCTGTCCAATTGGGGCCGTGTAGAGAGAGAAGAGAAGGGGGCCAAGGACTGAGCCCTGAGGTACCCCGACAGTGAGAGAAAGAGGAGATGAAGTGGAGCCAGAGAACAGAACACTGAAGGATCGGTCAGAAAGATAGGAGGAGAACCAGGAGAGAGCAGTGTCCTTAATGCCTAGTGACTGGAGCCTAGAGAGTAGGAGAGGGTGGTCAACAGTGTCGAAAGCTGCAGAAAGGTCGAGAAGAATGAGCAGAGAGTGGTCACCATTACGTTTTGCTGTCAGAAGGTCATTGGTCACTTTGATGAGTGCAGTTTCTGTCGAATGTAGGGGGCGGAAACCGGACTGTGAAGGGTCTAGGAGGGAGTGGAGAGGTAACGGGTAAGGCGGGAGTATATCAGGCGCTCCAAAAGTTTAGAGATGAAGGGGAGATTGGAGACTGGTCTGTAGTTGTTTGTGCAGGATGGGTCGAGAGTAGGTTTCTTTAGTAATGGAGTAATGATAGAGTGTTTGAAGGAGGAGGGGAAAATGCCAGAGGAGAGGGAGAGATTAAAGATTGTAGTTAGGTGAGTTGTGACGACTGGAGAGAGAGACTGGAGGAGATGTGAGGGAATGGGGTCGGTAGTGCATGTAGTCGGACGAGAAGAGGAGAGGAGCCTGGAGACTTCTTCTGTGATGGGATCAAATGTGGAGAGTGAGCCAGGGGAAATGCAGGGAGGGATGGGAGTCACTGAACTTGGTGATTGGGAGAGGATTTCCAGACGGATGTTGTCTATTTTCTCTATAAAGTGGGAGGCCAGGTCATCAGCACAAATGTCTGTGATAGGGGCTTGTGGTTTTGGCCTGAGGAGGGAGTGAAAAGTGTCAAAAAGTTTCTTGGGGTTGTTGGCTAGTGAGGAGATCAGGGTGGTGAAGTAGGTCTGTTTGGCGAGGTGAAGGGCAGTGTTATAGGTTCTTAACATAAATTTGAAGTGTATGAAGTCTTGTGGTGTGCGTGTTTTCCTCCATAAGCGTTCAGCACACCTAGAGCATCGCTGGAGAAATCGGGTTTGCGATGTGAGCCAGGGCTGTTTCACTCTGTGTTTGGAGGTTCTGAGGGTGAGGGGAGCTACTTGGTCAAGGGTGTGTCTAAGTGTGTCATTGAAGTGATGTACAGCCAGATCTGGACAGGAAAAAGAAGAGATTGGGGACAATGATGAGTGTAGGGAGTCTGAAAGTGTCTGAGGGTTAATGGCTAGTAGATTTCTGACTGAGTGGTAGGTAGGAGGGTGCTGGGGTGAGCGAGGATTTGTGAGTGTAAAGGAGAGAATGTTGTGGTCAGAGAGGGGAAGCGGTGAGTTATCTAGGTCGGAGATTGAGCAGCGCCGGGCGAAAACCAGGTCCAGGGTGTTACCGTCTTTGTGTGTTTCAGAGGTTGAGAGCTACGAGAGGCCTAGAGAGGTGGTTAGTGATAGAAGCTGGGATGCAGATGTGGAGGTGGGGCTGTTAATGGGGATGTTGAAGTCTCCCAGAATAAGGGTTGGTAGTTCTGAGGACATGAAGTGCGGCAGCCAGGCAGAGAAATGGTCCAGGAAGTGGGTGGGTGAGCCTGGGCGCCGGTATATGACCGCTACTCTGAGGGAGAGGGGACGAAAGAGCCTGATGGTGTGGACTTCAAAAGAGGGGAATGAGAGTGATGGAACTGGGGGGATGACCTGGAAAGTGCATTGTGGGGACAGGAGTATGCCGACACCACCACCTGGTCTGTTTGTCGGTCTCGGGGAATGGGAGAATTGTAAGCCACCATAGGAAATGGCAGCAGGAGAGACAGTGTCCGAATCCTGAATCCAGGTTTCCGTGTGGGCCAACAGATTCAGAGAGTTTTTTAGAAAGTAATTGTGTAGGAAAGGAAGCTTGTTGCATACAGACCGTGGATTCCAGAGGGAACAATTAAAAGAAGGAGATGAAGGAGTGCAAATAATAATAATACTAAGATTATTAAGGTTTCGATGTGAGGTAGGGTAGGGCTTGAGGTTGGTGGATGGTGGACCAGGGTTGGGGGAGATGTCCCCTGAAATCAGTAGGAGCAGGAAAATAAAGAGCAAGTAGTTTGTGGAATTGTATGAAGATTTTTTTGTGCAGTGTGTGTGGGCAAGATGGGCTGAGGTTTTTCAAGAAAGTGAGAAGTGCATGGGAGCTGTACAAGGGAGAAGGAAAGAGAGAGGAGCTGATGTATATGAGTTGTGATGGAGGGGGATTGGTCGGTGAAAGTGGATTGCAAGAGAACATAGGAGGATAGGAATAAGGCACATGGATAAAAGGGAGAGCAGAGTGAGGGTTACCTGACTCCTGTCCTGACTAACTGCAATGTAATAACTGCTGTACAAAGACGCTTATCTTCGTGACGCTTTGCTTCTGTGATGCGTGCACCCCCACATGCCATTTATTCCATGGCGCTTTACATGTAGGAGGGGTATACATAATAAAAACAAGTACAATAATGTTAAACAATACAAGTCATAACTGGTACAGGAGGAGAGAGGACCCTGCCCGCGAAGGCTCACAATCTACAAGGGATGGGTGAGAATACAGTAGGCGAGGGTAGAGCTGGTCATGCAGCGTCAAAATCCGTCATTTTCCGTTAAAAAACGGTTCTGCCATTATTTTGGAGGATCCATTTTTTTGTCCCATAGACTTCCATTAGCGGCTACCGCGGATCCATAAAAAAAACGGATCCGTTTTTTCACACTTTGGCGGATGCAAGCGGATGCCAAAAAACGGATGTGTGATACAAGCCTTACATGGTATTGCAACATTATAAGTCATATGAGGTATATCAGCTTTTACAGTAACATAGGAACATGGGCAAGGCGATTGTGGCATAAATTGGCCTCCGTACACCCCTTACACTTTATTAAGTGCAGAATCAAAGATTTTCTGTAGTATAAAAATCACATCAACGTGGCTTCAGATCTGACTCCGGCTCTGTATTCTGATCCTGTGCTGCCTGCTCCGACCTCGGACTGTCTGACCACGTCTCCGTCTGTGGCCTCTGGGCTTCATGTTGTGCCTCTGACCTGTAGGTCAGCTGCTGCAGATCTGGGCACTGTCCTGGAGCGGCACGTGGTGGCAATGCTAACGGCCAAGTGTCTCCTCACCATCAGAGGCTCTAGTGAAGACCAGGCCGCCACTTAGTTACGCCCTCCCTCCCCCAAGAGTAAGACTGGCCAGTGGTGGAGGAGAGAGTACACATGCACCGCCGTCACAGGGAGCTGGGAATGTGAAAGAAAACCAAGGTAGCAACAAGAAAATGACCCCTAAAACTTTACTTTTAATCAATATTTAAAACCTGGACAATCCCAGTTCATAGGGTACAGGGTGATAATAAACAAACATTTAGACAGAGAATAATACTCAGGGCCACTATACTCGCCCTAATAGGCCCTAACAGGTCCCTTTCTAACCGTGGAGGTTGGCACCCTAGTTGTTGACGATGTGGCGCCTCCGCTCAACGTTGGTGACCCTATAGCACCCTGAAAAACCCTAGTCCACGACGAGGATACACAGAAGAACACAAACACACAATATACACCCGAAAATAACCCCTGGTGGAGAGACTATATATCGTCTCTTAGATGTAAACTTATCTCGTAGTAGGATAATGGGCATATGAGCCCACCCTAATTATATCTCGTAGTAAAAAATACTTATATATTGCAGCTTTTGATGACTTATCTCGTAGTAAAAAAAGCTTATGCTGCAAAAAGTGACAGACCAGATATAGCCCCAAAAGATAAAACGTTTACATAGGAGAAAAATGCAAAATGCAACCACAGTAATGCACAATCAATGCACTTCAGGTTAGTAACCACAAAAAATCCACCAGATGGAAATTAATGGCATAAAAATGACATATAGACGCTGATTAAAATGAGTAATGGACATAATAGTCCTAAATATAAACAAGGACGGAAGTTGAAGGCACTCACTAAATAGCAGAATGCCCTACTAAGCAGAAAACCATTTTGCCATCCATCAATCTGTCAGTCTGTCAGCGTTAAAAAAAAAAAAGATTAATACTTATCAGCCATCAGAAGATATGAGGCCCAGCCCGATGCGTTTCCCCCTCCTAGGTGCTGAGGGTTCATCACCGGAAGTGACGTCACAACTGGGACTCGGTAAATATGAGCGTCGGAGACACAGAAAAAACGCCGCACATTGCACTGATCTCTCGGCTGGGGTGATGGAACCCCCTTTTTTCCTTTGCCCCTGATGAACCCTCAGCACCTAGGAGGGGGAAACGTATCGGGCTGGGCCTCATATCTTCTGATGGCTGATAAGTATTAATAATTTTTTTTTTAACGCTGACAGACTGACAGATTGATGGATGGCAAAATGGTTTTCTGCTTAGTAGGGCATTCTGCTATTTAGTGAGTGCCTTCAACTGCCGTCCTTGTTTATATTTAGGACTATTATGTCCATTACTCATTTTAATCAGCGTCTATATGTCATTTTTATGCCATTAATTTTCATCTGGTGGATTTTTTGTGGTTACTAACCTGAAGTGCATTGATTGTGCATTACTGTGGTTGCATTTTGCATTTTTCTCCTATGTAAACGTTTTATCTTTTGGGGCTATATCTGGTCTGTCACTTTTTGCAGCATAAGCTTTTTTTACTACGAGATAAGTCATCAAAAGCTGCAATATATAAGTATTTTTTACTACGAGATATAATTAGGGTGGGCTCATATGCCCATTATCCTACTACGAGATAAGTTTACATCTAAGAGACGATATATAGTCTCTCCACCAGGGGTTATTTTCGGGTGTATATTGTGTGTTTGTGTTCTTCTGTGTATCCTCGTCGTGGACTAGGGTTTTTCAGGGTGCTATAGGGTCACCGACGTTGAGCGGAGGCGCCACATCGTCAACAACTAGGGTGCCAACCTCCACGGTTAGGAAGGGACCTGTTAGGGCCTATTAGGCTGGAGTCACACTAACCTGCGCAAAATACGCTCTGTATTTTACATGCGTAATACGGATGAATCACCACTAAATAGTGCTCCGTAGGTCATCCGTAAGCAGGGTGAGGTCGCGTATTTTGCGCATGTGTGTATCCGTATGTAATCCGTGTGGCATCCGTATGCAATCCGTATGGCGAGATTTTCTCGCAGCCTTGCAAAATGGACATTTAACGGTTTTGAAGTCTGCAAACAATTTAAATCATTAGCCTGCACCCTATTTAGACACTCAGAAACAGGTGGCTGCCTACATTCTGTCCATTTGTCACCTTGCTTTCACGAGGTGTGTTGGTGTTCTTTGTGCAGCATGGCAGAGGGTCTGACATTCAATACAACTGAGCAGGTTCTCTTTACCTGGCTTTTGTCACGGCGCTTTGGCCAACCATATCCTGTGATAGTGGATCCGCGGAGGAGGAGACGCATGTGGGTACATCCACTTTTGAGGCAACGACTCACAAGAGGTCATTTTCACCGCCTCTATTCGTCTCTGCGGGAGCATCCGGAGAAATTTTACCAGTACTGTCGTATGAGCATTTCCACATTTGATCGCCTCTTGGAGACAGTGCGCCCTGGGATCACCTTTCAGGACACAAGGATGCACAAAGCCATATCTGCAGAGGAGCGACTTCTACTCACAATACGGTATGTACTACACAACCACATTCTCTATGTTCATAATGTGTGTGTTAATTTATGTTTTTTGGCCTTGTTGGACAAAGTTTAATGCCCTCATCTTACTCAAAATATGCTTCACCTGACACAGCAGAATGTTACATCTATGTACTGCATATCACTTAGTCATTGTGCCACCAAATATGTGTGTGTTCTTCTCTCTCATTTCCTACCAAGTTTGGTCGGCATGTAACTGATTTTTTTTTACTTTAGCCATTCTAACCTGGACTATTTCTGTTGTTCTACAGCTTCCTGTCCACTGGCCTGTCTTATGCCGCCCTCCACCATGAGTTTCTCATTGGAAGAGCAACCATTTCAGGCATAGTGAGGTCTACATGTGCAGAAATCTGGACAAGACTCCATCAGGTGGTCATGCCCGAGCCCAGGATGGAAGACTGGTTAAGGATATCAAGGGACTTTGAGGAGGACTGCCAGTTTCCAAATTGTATTGGGGCCCTGGATGGCAAACATATCAGGGTGCGTAAGCCGCCGAACTCAGGCTCCCAATTCTTCAATTATAAACAATACTTTTCTGTTGTATTGTTGGCTCTGGTAGACCCTCAATACAAGTTTATAATTGTTGACATTGGGGCCTATGGAAGGACGGGAGACTCTAGAGTCTTCAATACTTCCATAATGGGTCGGCGGCTACGCACCAACCAGTTGGATCTACCACCACCACGCCAGCTACCAGGCTCCCCCGAACAATCAGTCCCTTATGTCCTTGTGGCAGATGAGGCCTTTCAGTTATCACGCAATGTCAAGAGGCCATATCCCCGGCGCAACCTTGACCACAGGCGCAGAATTTTTAACTTGCGCCTATCACGTGCTCGGCGACTGGTGGAGTGTTCCTTTGGAATTCTTTGTGCCAAATGGTGGGTACTCCAGTCTGCCTTCAGCTGAGTGAGCAAAATGTGAATGAAGTTGTGAAAGCCTGTGTGGTTCTTCATAACTTCACCAGGATACATGATTGTTCCTCCTCTGATGGTGTTGTGTGTAGGCCGGACAATGTGCGCAGGGTGAGACCACCTATCAACCCTCAACGTAGACCGCTCTCTGGCCTCAAAGTGCGTGATATTTTCACGAATTACTTTATCTCACCTGAGGGGGCAACTTCTTGGCAAGAGCATGCTGTGTCTATGTTATAATTTGTTTCTTTAAGTGTGTCTAAATATATATTACTCAAGTCTTAATGATTCTATGAGTGTTTCATTGCATTGGTTGGTGTCTGTTAGTATGTTGTGAGGGATTGTGAAAAATCACACAGAGACGTTAACTAGAGTAGACAAATTTTTAGTTTTGCCTTTTTCTTTTTTGTTTTGCTTAAAGGCAAACATAATATTGCCATAACACAAATTTGGCAATGGCCAAAATGACCCTTTGGGCCTTCTTTAACTTGGTGTAACATTAACATTACAGAAAAAAACTGCAACAAACATTATGCAATAACAACATTGCTGCATGCCTACATTAGCCTTGATTAGGCAACAAAGGGTGAGCTCCATCACCTAAATAAAGTGAATAAGATAACACTCACATTTCCTCATAATGTTTTCCAATCATAGAAAGATTCCACCATGACAGGCAAGGCTACCTCACATCTTTCACACAGATATTACCTGTCTGTAGAACAGACAATATTTAAGCATGCTATACTGGAAAGGATGAAAATGCAAAACTCACTTGTTAAGACATAGAGAGAGCGTGATATTCTGAATGCTGGTCGCCTAGAATTTTTTTACTAGCGATTGCTAACAAAAAAGGTAACTACTTCACTAAGGCGAGCACGCCTTTCCTATGCGTTAGCAAGTGAGTAGTGTATTTTCATCCTTTCATTTTACAGTATAGCGCATTTAAATATTCTCTTTTATACACACATGTAATATCTGTGTGAAAGGCGTGAGGTAGCGTTGCCTGTCATGATGGATTGTTTCATATGTTTGGAAAACATTGTTTAAAAATGTGAGTGTTAAATTATGTTCTAAATGTTGGTGAAGGAGAACACCTGTTTTTTGGTCTAGATTAGGAGCACCAGTTACATGTCACTGGACATCTCCAAACATTAGAATCATAAATCCTCATATGTAGGGGAAGGGGAACGTGGAGGAACAGCCTGTGGGTGCTGCTGGACATTGTGGCCAACATCGCCCTGTGTGGGGCCATACTGGTGCCCATGATGATGTAGTTGTCCAGCCTCCTGGGCCTGTTGGGGATACTGGCCAGAGTAATGATGATGGTGAGGGGCTTCTTGTTGGCTCTGGTAGGCCCGTGGCTCATACCCACCAAGATAGCCAGATCGTCCCCAACCAGGTTGGGACCAGCCTCCAACACTGGGTGGGTACAAGTGGCCATATCATAGAATCGTAGAGTTGGAAGGGACCTCCTGGGCCATCTGGTCCAACCCCCTGCTCAAAGCAGGATTCGCTAAATCATCCCAGTCAGATGTCTGTCCAGCCTCTGTTTGAAGACTTCCATTGAAGGAGAACTCACCACTTCTCGTGGCAGCCTGTTCCACTCATTGATCACTCTAACTGTCAAAAAGTTTTTTCTAATATCTAATCTGTGTCTCTTCCCATTCAGTTTCATCCCATTGCTTCTAGTCTTTCCTTGTGCAAATGAGAATAAAGTTGATCCTTCTACAATGTGACAGCCCTTTAGATATTTGTAGACAGCTATTAAGTCTCCTCTCAGTCTTCTCTTTTGCAAACTAAACATTCCCAAATCCTGCAACCTTTCCTCATAAGACAGGGTTTGCAGACCGGTCACCATTCTGGTCGCTCTTTTCTGAACTTGCTCCAGTTTGTTGATGTCTCTTTTAAAATGTGGTGCCCAAAACTGGACACAATATTCCAGATGAGGTCTGACCAAAGAGGAGTACAGGGAAATAATGACTTCACGTGATCTAGACTGTATGCTTCTGTTAATACATCCTAGAATTGCATTTGCCTTTTTTGCTGCTGCATCACACTGTTGACTCATATTCAGTCTGTGATCTATTAGTATACCCAAGTCTTTTTCACATGTGCTGTCACTTAGCCCTATTCCTCCCATTCTATATATGCTTTTTTCATTTTTATTGCCCAGATGTAGTACTTTGCATTTCTCCCTGTTAAAAACCATTCTGTTAGTTGCTGCCCACTTCTCCAGTTTATTTAAATCTTTTTGAATCCTCTCTCTCTCTTCTCTAGTATTAGCTATCCCTCCTAGCTTTGTGTCATCAGCAAATTTAATCAGTTTACCCTCAATTCCTTCATCTAAATCGTTGATAAAGATGTTGAACAATACAGGGCCCAGGACAGAGCCCTGTGGTACCCCACTTGAGACATTCTTCCAACTGGATGTACAGCCATTTACGACCACTCTTTGGGTCCGATCACTAAGCCAGTTATGAATCCACCTAACAGTTGCCTTGTCCATTCCATACTTAGTCATTTTTTCAATAAGGATTGTATGAGAGACTTTGTCAAATGCTTTGCTGAAGTCAAGATATACTATATCTACAGCATTTCCTTGATCCACCCAATCAGTGATACCGTCATAGAAGGAAATTAAGTTAGTCTGACATGACTTATTAGTTAGAAACCCATGCTGACTCTGTTTAATCACTTCATTCTTATCCAGGTATTGACATACATGTTGTTTAATAATTTGTTCAAAGATCTTTCCTGGTATAGAAGTCAGACTCACCGGCCTATAGTTGCCTGGGTCCACCTTCTTCCCCTTTTTGAAGATAGGAACAACATTTGCTCTTCTCCAGTCTTCTGGCACTTCTCCTGTTCTCCAAGAATTTTCAAAGATTATGGAGAGGGGTTCAAAAATTTCTTCTGCTATCTCCTTCAGTACTCTGGGGTGTAATTCATCTGGACCTGGAGACTTGAATTCATTTAGGTTAGCTAAGTGTTTCCTCACTATCTTTCTGTTTATAGATATCCTGGATTCTTCTATTCCCTTAATAGGACAGTGAATAACAGTTGATGTTGCATTTCCTTTCTGAGAGAAAACAGATGCAAAATAGGAATTTAAAAGTTCAGCCTTCTCAACATCCTGTCTTACCATTTCATCATTTTCATCCTGTAAAAATCCTATAGCATCTTTGACTTTTCTTTTACTTTTGACATATCCCCAAAATCCTTTATTATTGCTTTTGACATCTCTTGCAAGCCTCAGTTCATTTTCAGCTTTAGCTAATCTGATTTGTGCCCTGCAGGTTCTGCAGACAGCATTATATTCTTCTTTAGATATGCCTCCCTCTTTCCATTTTATAAACATTTTTTTCTTCCTTTTTAGCATGTGCTTAAGTTCTGTGTTCATCCATCCTGGTTTCCTTAAATGCTTCCTATTCTTCCCTCTTTTCGGAATTGTTAACAACTGTGCTTTGAGAATTTCATTTTTCAAGATTTCCCATCCTTCCTGGACATTTTTGTCTTTAAGGATATCCAGCCATTGGATCCCTCCAATTCTCTTTCTGAATCCCTTAAAATCTGCCTTTCTGAAATCTAACCTTGACGTCTGAGTCTTCACAGGTCTTCCACCTCTAGTAATCCAAAATTCTAAAATAGCATGGTCGCTACCTCCTAGGGTCCCAGCCACTTTTACCTCCTCAACCATTTCCTCCCTGTTTATAAGGATTAGATCCAAGGTAGCAGTTCCCCTTGTTTTCTCCCTTACCTTTTGGAAGATAAAGTTGTCAGCAAGAGAGGATAAGAATTTCCTTGACCTGTTAGTTTTGCCTGAGAGAGATTCCCAACAAATGTCTGGATAGTTGAAATCTCCCATGACAACTATGTCATATTTTTTGGAGAACTTGGCCATCTGATGCATAAAGAGTTCATCTATATATTCGGCTTGCACAGGCGGCCTGTAGTAAATGCCTACAATGGTGTCCTTTCCATTGTTCTGTCCTTGTATTCTTACCCAAACAGTTTCCACAGAACTCCCAGTCTCTGAAGCTTCAATCTCTGTGCAGATATACGCGTTTCGAACATACAATGCGACACCCCCTCCTCGTTTATCAAGTCTGTTTCTTGCAAATAAGTTGTATCCTTCTAGTCTTGTATTCCAATCATGTGTATCGTCCCACCAAGTTTCAGTGATTCCAATTACATCATATTTCTGTTCCTGTGTTAGTAGTTCCAATTCTCCTTGTTTGTTGCCCATGCTTTGTGCATTAGTATAGAAACATTTTAGTTTGTGATTGGTTTCTCTTTCTCCAATATTTTTATTAATTAGATTCTTTCGTCTTTGTTCTTCCTTTCCACTTCTAATAGCAGAGTTCTCAATAGCATTTGTCAGGTGTATGGCTTTTTCTGGTCTTTTGCTTCCCTTCCCATGTTGTTCTAGTTTAAAGCTCTCCTTACAAGTGTAGCAAGGCGACTTCCAAATACATGCTTTCCAGTCTTCGTAAGGTGGGGTAGGCTTGAGGAAGACATTTGGGGCTGCGGAATAGAAGGATGGGTAGGGGGAGGAAGGGCTTGAGGTGTTGGCCCACGTATTAGGGGCTGTTCAGACCCTGCTTGAGCAAGCATCTGTGTGGATGGTCTCATGCGCATTAAATTTCATCGTGAGAGCTGCCACCTCTCCAGAAATTCAAACACCTCATATGGGGTATTGGGGGGGTGCTTGCATCAAGCAGGATCTGAATACATCCCCTAATACGGAGCCTGACCTCACGGGTAAGGGCACGGAGATAAAGGGTGAGGCTACGTGCATAGGCCTCCTCACCATCATCTGTAGTGACTCTGGACAAATAATTCAGCACCCCTGTGTCCACATTGGTCCTGCTCTCTTGAATGGTGACCTGGCGCCTTCTTCTTATTCGCCGTGATGCTAGAGCAGCCTGTGGGGAGGGCCTGATCTGGGCAGTTGGGCTGCTGCTCAAGTTGCCCATCTCTTCCAGGATGGGTGAGGTTGCAGCTGCAGACCGTCCTGGTGGTGTGTTGTGTAGGGCAGCCATTGTGTGTTCTGGTGATGCCTCCTCTTCAGCCATCCTTCTTGTAGGGGGAGAAGATGGGCCAGCCACCTCATCCCCTACAGGATCTATAATGGGCTCTGCCTCTGAGGCCGTTCCTCGATCCGTAAGGTTGGATTGAGTTCTGTTATGAAATAGAACAGAGGCAAAAATACATCAATATTTTTGTCCCTGTAAAGTATTTGTGTAATGTTTTTGTGTCATGTGGTGTGAGGTATGTACTTACGGTCTCAGATCCAGAATTGGGGCGAGGAAGTTCAGCCGGTCATAATAGATATATTTGCGCTTAACATGTCCAGCATCCCCACTCCTGGACCGCTGCTGGCGTTCCCGGCGGAACTGGTCCCGGATGCTTCTCCACCGTTTCATCACATCTTCCACTGCAATGTGACAGGAAAGATTGTCAAAATCACATATTTGAGAGGTCACATTTGCTACCAGTAGTCTAGGCATGGGGCCTTCTGGGGTGTGCGTTCTACCCATGGTGGCATATGTAATTGGGCCGATACACAGGGTCTCATTAGCCACACTTAATAATTTTATTGGCTAGGAGGATGAGGAGCTTGTGGCCTAACCCCTAATTATGGCTGTGTGAAGCCACGTGTCACATCCAAATGTAACGGCCTCATGAGGCTAAGAAAAGTACATGCACAGGAAGGGGGGGGGCTGATTGTAGATTCATTTTATAGCGCGCGCTAACGTTAATTATATTTTTATGGTTGCACTTACGAATTTTATGCTGCTCATCACGTGGTCTGTCCCCAAATTCATGGTACATCTGGCGACAGATGCGCCTCCATGACGCCTCCTTTCTTGTCCGGTTCGCATAGTTTGCGTCACGTGGGTCCCATATTTCGGGACGCTCCTGCACCAGGACAATGAGCATCTCAACGTTAATATATGTGGACGCCATGCTGCTGCTGTACTCCGTGGAGGCGTACTTCCTGGATGTCTGGAGCGCTTTTTGAGCTCATTTGCATGTCTAGGCTTCCTGATGATGGATTGGCCCATTTCCTGTTCACCAGCTAAAAGACACCGGGTGCGTATTTCTCGCAGGTCACACGTGTGGTCCGTGTGTAATCCGTATTTTTTGCGCACCCATAGACTTGCATTGGCGTACTACGGGCGTAGTACGCTGACAATCGCAGCATGCTGTGAGTGGCACGGAGCGTAGGATACGGAGGAGAAATATACGGCTGGTGCGAGGGACCCCATAGAGAATCATTGGTCCGTGTCTAATGCGTGCTTTTAGCGCCTCTCACTCTCCCGTATTCCTCGCCAGTGTGACTCCGGCCTTAGGGCGAGTATAGTGGCCCTGAGTATTTATTATTCTGTGTCTAAATGTTTGTTTATTATCACCCTGTACCCTATGAACTGGGATTGTCCAGGTTTTAAATATTGATTAAAAGTAAAGTTTTAGGGGTCATTTTCTTGTTGCTACCTTGGTTTTCTTTCTTTTTTCCTTGATCCTATAAATATTTTTTGAGGTATTTTTGAGCTGGGAATGTGCCAGAAGACAGTTTGGGCAGGAGGGTGGGTGGAATGCATAAGGCGACAGTATGGAGAGGGGGGCTCAGAATGTGTGAGGAGACAGTATGGAGAGGGGGGGCTCAGAATGTGTGAGGAGACAGTATGGGCAGGGAAAATATGTGTGGACACAGTATAGGAGGGGGTCACCATCTAAGAATGGTTTATTGTGAACTTATTATGAGACCCTCCGCCCTGACATACTTGTTATGGCTCCCCCTGCTGTTACATATTTGTTGTGACGCCACCTGCTGTTATGTACTTGGTAACGTACCTGATGTTACAAACTTGTTGACACCCTCCAATGTTACATGCTTGTTTTAGCGCCCCTCGTATTACTTCCTTGTTATAGCGTGCGCTGTTATTACACACTTGTCATGGTGCCCTCTAGTGTTCAATTTTTATTATGGCGCCCCCTGATGTTACATATTTGTTAAGGCTCCCCCGGCTGTTACTTGTTATGTCAATAATGTCACTCGCTGGTGTTACACATTTGATGCCCCCTGGTGTTGCTTACTTGTTATGTCTCCCCCATTATATATTTGTTACAGCTCCCCCTTGTGTTACATATTTTTTGGTGACCTCTGCCTTAACATACTTGTTATGGCTTCCCATGCTCTAACCCCTTAATGACCTATGACGTGCAATAGCCGTCATAGGTCACCTCCCCCTCTGTGTTGTGGGCTCTGGCGATGAACCCGCACCTTTTCCGGCACATGACAGCTGATCTAATCAACTGAAATGTGCCTCTAACAGCTGAGCGTGGAATCATAATCCACCCACGGTTGTTAACTAGTTAAATGCCGCTGTCAACTTCCGACGGCAGCATTTATCTCACACGAACCGGATGCGCATCTTAGCTCCGCCCATTGGCGCCCATGTCACATGATTGCGGGTCGCCGATGGGTTGGCATGACAACCCAGGGTCTTCAGGAGACCGCTGTGGATGTCATTGCCAAACTGCTTTGTGTAAGGCCGGGATCACACATGCGAGAAACACGGCCGAGTCTCGCATGTTAATACCCGGCACTCAGGAGCGGAGCGTTCAGCTCCATGTATTTCTATGCGGCTGCACGCTCCGCTCCCGGGTGCCGGCGGCAGTGCCGGGTATGAACATGCGAGACTTGGCCGTGTTTCTCGCACGTGTGATCCCGGACTAACACAAGCGATCGGATGATCACAGCTTCTAGTCTTCCATGGAGATTATTGAAGCTAGTAAAAAGTAAAAAAAAAAAAGAAAAAGCTTTCAAAAATATTAAGAAAATATAAAAGTTCAAATCTCCCCATACAAAATAAAACAACTAAAAAAACAAACACATATTTGGTATCGCCGAGTTCAGAGTCGCCCGATCTATCAAAATAAGAAAAGAATTTGTGCATTCGGTAAACGGCGCAGTGAGAAAAAAATCAAAACTGCAACAATGCGATAATGGCCGATCCCAATCCCCAATACAATCCCGATCATATCTGTCCCAAAATGGTAGAAATAAAAACATCAGCTCAGCGCGCAAACAGTAAGCCCTCACCCAACCCCAGATCACGGAAAATGGAGACGCTGCGGGTCACGGAGAATGGCGCCATTTTTTTTTTTTTTTTTACAAACTTCAGGTTTTTTTTTCCCACCACTTAAATAAAAAAGAACCCGGACATGTTTCATCTCTGCGAACTCGCGATGACCTGGAGAATCATAATGGCTGGGCAGCTGTGGCATCTAGGGAACATGGTAAAAAAATAAAATAAAACAATTGTGGAATTACACAATTTTTTTTTTGCAATTTCACCGCACTTAGAATTTTTTTTTCCATTTTCTGGCACATGTTAAGGAGCTGAAACTCCTAAACCCTTCATCCAATGTTAATGTGGATACCCTCAAATGAAAGCTGAAAGTCTGAACTTCAACTGCATCTGAATTGTTGTGTTTAAAATTCATTGTGGTAATGTCTAGAACCAAAATTAGAGAAATGTTGTCTCTGTCCAAATATATATATGGACCTAACTGTACATACTTTTTATTGCGCCCCCTGATGTTACACTCTTGTTATGGCAACCTCTTTTACATACTGTATTTGTTCTGGCGCTCCCTGGTGTTACATACTTATAATGTTTCCCTGTTTTGTTACACACTTGTGGCGCCCCCTGGTGTTACACTCTTGTTATGACACCACATTCTGTTACATACTTGCTATGGCGCCCTCTGCTGTTACATATTTGTTATTGTGCTCCCTGCTGTAAAATCCTTGTTATGGCGCCCCCTGGTGTTACATACTTGTTATGGTGCCCCTTAGTGTTACATACTGCTATATGGTGTTATATAAATTGTATACAATAATGGTGCTATAGAAATTACTATTAATGATAATAATACTTGTCTGAAGCCTATGGAAGAACAGGAAGACCCCTTAGATGTCTATGAGGCTACTTTAATGCTCCATTTTCACTTCTGTTGTGGAGCGCATTATTTCCCAGGTCCATCACTGATCTATGTGGACACTAGTTGTCCTGAGTCTATGTGGCCCAGTACAGGACTATGTGCAGTGGCGTAACTAGAGGCTCCCTGATATATATATATATATATATATGTGTGTCTTCCATCCTGGTATATGTCCCTTATCATCGGCCCCATCCTAGTAATAAATCCCCCGCTCTGCCGCTTTTCTTTAATGTATAGAAGAAAGTAACTCAGGGGTGAACATAGAAGTCATGGGGCTCCATAGAGGAAATATAATGCACTTCCCATACTCCTCCGTATAGTATACTGCATCCCATAGTCCTCCAAATAATATGATTTGCCCCCATAGTCCTCCATATGGTATAATGCACAGCCCAACCTGGTATATTTTCCCCATCCTGGTACATGACCCACATTACATAGGGGACACTGTGACTTATAAATACAATATATGGGTGATACTGCTGTATATGTTACATAGGTGATACTGCGACTATACACCCCAGTCACAGTATCACCTATATAATGTATATACTGCAGTCACCTATATGATGTATGTGACATAATATAGTATATAGTATAATGCTGTCTTAATATAGTGTATAATGTAGAGTTGTACCTGTATATATGTATATACTGTAGAGATGTTTATATAGTATGTTGCTGTGTATATAGTATAGAGTGTGGAATCCACCCTATATACACAGCTCCACTCTACATTCCTTACCACAGTATATAGTGTGGAGCTGTGTATACTTCTCCTGTCCTGTATACATGGTGTAATTCTCAGTATCTGCTCTGATTGTGTGTGTATATATACAGTATATATAATAATCACTCCGATAAGTAGTGACAAAAGTGTCGGACTCTTTATTAGCGCATGTGGCAATGTTTCAGATCTATAACATAACCTTTCTCTGCTGTGTTGCCACATGGGCTAATGAAGAGTCCACCCCTCCCTGCTTGCTCAGGGCCCCGGTACTTGCGATACTTACCTCTTCCCGCTCCTCCACTGCGGCGTCTTCTGTGACGTTTCAGGTCAGACGGTGCAGTGACATCACTTCTGTGCTCCCTCTGCCTGAACAGTCACAGTGCAGAGCCGGAAGACGCTGGCGTTCAGGAGTCCAGAGAAAAGCAGCGGCCAGCAAGGAGAGGTGAGGATTTTAGTTTTTTTTTTAAATGTTTTGAGCAATATATGGGGCCCATCATACACTGAAGCATTATATGGTGCATCATATGGGGCCCATTATATTTGGAGTTTGGAGCAGCAATATATGGAGCCCATCATATACTGGAGCATTATATGGGGCCCATCATATTCTGTATGGAGCAAGGTATGGGGCTCATTATTCAGTATGGAGCAATACATGGGGCTCAGTATACTGTATTTAGCAATATATGGGGCTCATTATACTGTACGGAGCAATATATGGGGCTCATTATTCTGTGTGTAACAATATATGAGGCTCATTGTACTGTATGGAGGACTATTTGGTGCCCATAATACTGTACGGAGCAATATATGGGGCTCATTATTCTGTACGGAGCAATATATGGGGTTCATTATTCTATATGGAACAATATATGGGGCTCATTATACTGTATGGAGGATTATACTGTCTGATTTATGACCTATTGTAGAATGTACAATAGTTATCACTTATGTAATGTAAGAAGTGAAATCTTTGGCATTTTATACCTATATTTCTCTGCTGTATCTGTGCATTATAAATTGCAGTATGTGTTTAAAGGGGCCAACTGTGACTTTCACCCGGGGCCCACAAAAACCTGGAGCTGGCCCTGTATGCACTGCACCGTATCACTTCTGTCTTGTTGTCGAAGAGGTGACATTGGACTTTGGAAACGTCAATATTAGTTTAGTATTTTCAATATTACTATGGCCAATAAAAATAAAATATTGGAAAAATGGTTTAAATGGATTATCCCAAGTAATCCGCTCTCCTCTGCATAGGGGATAACTTTCCAACTGCTGGGACCCCCATGATCCTGAAAATCGGAGCTCTGTAGAGCACCATGTAAATGCAGCTGTGGTCGATCATACGCACTGTGGCACCATTCACATGTGGCTCTTCAAATGTCTCCTTTTAGGAGAGAGAGGGGCACGACAAAGTAAAGTAAAATTCACTAATCGGGGTGATGAGTGTTATAGTTTGTGGGGTGGTGGAGTTTGTGTGGCAGGACTGCTTTTTTGTCCCAGTCCGGCCCTGTCATCCTGGTATATGTCCCCCATGCTGGTACATGGCCCACATCCTGGTACATGTTTCCCTATCCTAGCATATGGCCCCCATCCTAGTATATGTCCCTCCATCCTGGTACAGGCCCACATCCTGGTATTTGGCCCCATCCTGGTATATGGTCCCCATCCTGGTACTTGTCCCCCATCCTAGTACATGGCCCTCATCCTGGTACTTGTCCCCCATCCTGGTATATGTCTCTGCTGTTGGTCAATTCATAGAAGAAAATACGAAAACGTTCCTACTCACCTTCCCACGCCACGTCAACTTCTGAAGCTGGCAGCTGATTTCTGTGATGGGAGTGCATGATGTCACTGCCATGTGTCCCCCGTCAGCCGCTGGCCTCTGATTGGCTGGCAGCGTGTATTGTTGCGCACAGACCTGATGGGTCTGTACATTGTAATACCCTTCACCTGAATGTGCGTCTGAGGACACATTCAGCTGAAGTAGGGGCCGGCGTCAGTTGTTTCTCTAGATGTCGGGGGGAAAATATAAGAAACAGCAGAAATGATTGTAAAAACTGGATTAGAATCTAATCCGCCTTCCTCCTCTGACCTCAGCTGAGCGAGGAGTGAGGGGTCCGGTGACCCTTTATAACATCTCAGCTCCCGAATACGTGGGTCAGATCCCAGGAAAAGCAATGAGTATTACAGATCAGTCCATATTTCCTCTACCAGGAGCCCTCGGAGATCTAATTCATATCTTTTCTCTATTTTCCCTTTTATTTTATCCTGTTTTTATCTGTATTTATTTTTGCGTTATTTCATCTTTTATAACCTTTATTAAGCAGAGTACTTTTTAGTATATTACATCTAAAATGTAGTAATTTTGTCCCTCATTGCTGTAACCTTCCCACAAACTTAAGAAGAGACAATAGCTCAGTTGTGTCACCCTGTGTATATGCCAGAGTGCAAGAAGAGAACCTATCAGGTGCCTGGGAAAGCTGGGTGGCGTGTGTGACACAAGTGTAGGCGTCTCGCTGACCTATAAAAATGGCGACTGGTGGAAGCGAAAAGTGTGGTGGATGTAAAGTCTATTGCGATAGGTGAATGGGCGAGTGACTGGGGGAAGTGGAGAGACCCCCTTTACAGCAGCCTCCGAGGCACGTGTGTGTCGCCAGCGAGTGGTGTTCATGACACATGGGGACTAAAGTATGTGCACCCCCTGACACCAGTCCTACACAAGCTGGAGACATCCCACTTGGATGAATGTGGTGTTGGGCCCTGTTTTATAGACTCCATCTTTTTGGGAAGGATTTCTGCAATAGTCTGGGTTGTATCTGTACCCAAAGCATTTATGAGGCAGCTATATCGACCAAAAAACATCCGGCTCCTACTATTTATCACCCTTACATCACCACAAATTACAGGAGTCACTAACAGGACTGTAGAAACTGATAAAGACAATCGGGATCGATACATTCCTGGTCCCCATTTCAGGTCCTAAAGAAGTGGAGCCTAGAAAATAGGCGTGGTTTAGTGTGACTCCTCCCTCACTGCAGATAAGCACAGGAGAGGGCTCCTGCTGAACGACACTGCTGCACAAAAAGTGATCGGTCTGATCCGCGGTTGGTGAGGAGGACGACGAATTGGATCCTTTTTTGGACACAGAATAATTCCATGCTGATTGTCCATCAGTAATATGGGACGCGACAGAATAAAATAATTTTTTGAAGGTGTTCCAGTGATAAAGTCTGAAAGGTAACTTGGGGTATAGTGGAAACTAATTGCAACTTTTGAAACTGCTTTGTTCTTCTCTCCTAGATCTCGCCTGGCTGCCAATAAAAGGGAATTTTCTTGTCTGAAGAGGTTCTCCCCTAGGCCAGTGACAGCAAACCTCCAGGATAGGCCATCATGTGCTGAGCAGGGGAGGTCCAACCATAGGGACTCCCACAATCTCATAAAAGGGGCAGTGACTCTTTTAAACTTGTCCTTCTATAGCTCTAAGATATGCTTGGTGCACATGTGCAATATTGTTGAAGCGTATGTAGTTAATCATAGCAGGAGCCAGGTAAGAGATAGAGAATAATCGTTAGGATTTAGTGTTAGGACCCGTAAACATGAGGACCTTTGGTGCAGGTTACGGGCTCACGTATTTTGGCCAAAATATCAGCTAATACCTCACAATTTTATGTGTTTTTTGCACTTTTTATTCAGGGTGCAGTTGGGCCCGTTTGGTCTTGTAAACTGCGGTGTCTGTCCCCATGGCATGCATTTTGATAGCGCTGGGCAGCCCGCCTGATCTAATAGGAGGGTGTCACTACTAGGCTGGCCTGGATGCTGTGCGTGGCCATAGTGTGAGCCGCGCCGCATACAAGTTTTTATTGTGCATCAATATACCAAGCAACTGCCCCCTCCACTTATTGGTAGGCTGTGAACGGTTGCCTCATCGGTATTCTTGCACCTGTGTTGCCATCTTAATTATATGGGTCCAGTGCATTTGCCTGGAGGCCTGGACGGGTAAGCATCTCTGCTTTTTTGCTGTGTTCAAGCAATAGAAAATAATCAAAGAATTGTGCTTCATAATGTATATTCCATATCTATTTTCTTCATCTATGTCCTGATGCTGCTATCTTTCACATCTATAGTTCATATTCTGTGCACTCTCTCCACATCTGTCCCTCTCTCCTCCCCTCTCCATGTACAGTTCTCAAATGCCCAAACCCGACCACCACTCAGCACATGAAATCCTCACACAAATCACTGAACCACCTGCTTTTCCTCTTTATTTTCCTTCTCGCTGCTATCGACGTCTCCCGTAACCCTGGCCCTCCTTCCACTAGTAAATATAACTTACTTCCTAATGGATATAGAAACCCTGCTAATCTTATCCACATTCAGTGATCTCTTTTTCTGTCTCTTGTAAGTGTGCCCTCTGGCACTCTCAGTCAACATGTAGCAAACTCCCCTACATCCACAGCTTCTTATGTTCCAATTCCCTTAACCTTCTGGCTCACTGAAACCTGGATACATCAGTTGGACACCACTGACGCTGCTGCTCTCTTGAATGGTGGGCTACGATTTCAACATACCCCCAGACCTGAGAACTCACAAGGTGGAGGTGTGGGTCTGCTCCAATCACAATGCTATTTCCAGGTTACCTCCCTGATGTTACCTTTCTTTGAAGTCCACACCGTTAGACTCTTAAAATCCTTCTCCCTGCGATCGGTGGTTGTATATAATCCTCACGGAAAAAGCAACCAATTCCTAGTTCATTTTGCCTTCTAGCTTCCACGCTTTCTATCCTGTGACATTCCCACTCTCATCATGGGGGACTTTAACATCTTCACTGAAGATCTGCTTTCCCCATCTGCCACTCATCTTCTTTCTCTAACCTCCTCCTTCGGCCTTCCACAGATTGCTAACTCTCCTACACCCGAGGACAGGAATACTCTGGACCTGGAATACTCTGGACCTGGTCTTCTCCCGGCTGTGCTCAGTGCATGACTTTACTAACTCCCCTCTCCTGCTATCGGACCACAACCTTCTTTCCTTCTCTGTAAAGAACAGTCTCCACACCCCGGACACCCCCACTTATCACACCTACAGAAATCTATGCACCTTCAATACCCAGCAGCTGATGAACAATATATAGTATTCTTTAGCTCCGATCTCCTCCCTCTCCTGTCCAGACTCAGCATGTGACATTATACATTGTGCAGTGCCCTGGATGACGCAGCACTGGCTACACACAGAACGACCTGACACAGATAGTGGCAACCCTGGCACACGCTGCAAACAGGTTTTCTCCAGCGTTACGCTAGGTGTGCCAAGTGTCTGTGGAGAAAATCACTTTCAGCAGGAGACTTCATCCACTATAAGTTTATTCTCAAAACTTATATCTCTTCTCTCCCTCTGGCCAAACAAGTCTACTTCACCACCCTCATCACTTCACTAGCTAACAATCCAAAATGACTCCTCAAAACTTTCAACTCCCGCCTGAGCTCTAAATTACAGGTCCTGGTCACCAACTTCAGCGCTGACGACCTGGCCACGTATTTCCCAGACAAAATCAACCGGATCCATCAGGACATTTTTGCACAATCCCTTAAGTGCCTGGATCCCGGTCCTTCCTGCACCTCTAGCTCACTTTCCACATTTAAACCTGTTATGTCTCTTTACCAAACTGTCACTACCTGCCTAAAATATAATGTCTCCTTCTTACAAAATCTTTCCCTCCTCATTCAAACACTCTGTCACAGGACAGCGCGCTTTCCTACACACAGCGGCGCACGCTCATCCTCCTCGGCTTTCCTTACACCAGTAATCTGTTAAAAACTGGCGCATCCATAAATAAATCACAGACCGGTGTGTAGTGTCCGACGCCGCCTTATCTAGGCCAGGAAATGTCTTTACCTGCACTACCTTCTACTCAAGCGACCATTGCCCCTATGTTATTTATATTATGTCTGTACTATTGCAACCAACCCATGCAGAGTGCGGCGCACTGCGGTACAAAACTTTATTACACAGCCGATTCCCCATAAAATTGCTCCATTGAACAACAAGGACATTTTCTTTCCCTTTAGGACACCTTTCTTAGAATATTTACATCCCATCATTAAAGCAGGATGCAGGACACACGGACGCAGCGGTTCTCGGTATACTACACGTGGCAGGACACACGGACGCAGCGGTTCTCGGTATGCTACACGTGGCAGGACACACGGACGCAGCGTTTCTTGGTTTATTACACCTGCCATTACTCAGAGCCCGACCGTCTCCCCGCGGAGTATTTGTTCTAGCCGATGTAACATTGGACCGTTGTTCGTGCAGCTTCCAGTCATTTTCATTAAAGCGGTGTCTATGGGAACCGGGACAAAACTATGGCGAGAACATAGAGAGCCGATAGAAAAGACAAAAGGACCCATCTAAAAATATAACCCCCCCCCCCCCCCTAGAAACTATGACAGCAGGAAACCCCCAGGATGAAAACCCTCCGTTGCCCTGAGAGGACATTTAGTGAGCGTGAGATGGAACTTCAGAGGTTTTTTGTTTTTTTGGCTCATGGACGATCGCTTCATTTCGGACCTGTGCACGGCAATGGTGGCGGCGGCCCTTTAAGATCAACAGATATTAAAACTCTTCTTCTGAATTCTTGGATCGGGATTCTCTCAGCTGGAGGAGTCTGGTGATCGTCTCTTCTACTGTGCGTTCGCCGTGCACCTTGTTATCTCTGGTGCGGATGTTCACTGTCCCGCTGGCCTTCTCCTTCTCTCCGAGCACTGAAATGAAAGTCACAAATGAAAGGAGTTGTCCCCGCCTGTGATAGTGATGACCTATTAACGCCATGTTAGCTGATTGTACAACTCAGGGAACAGCACAGCGCCACTCAATGTGTTGTGGTCATTATCCGTACTGCAGCTCCAGTCCCGTTCACTTCAGTAGGGGTTTAGCTGTAGTACCGAGAATGGCCACTACACTGTGTATGACATTCAGCTCCCAAATGAGCTCTGGCCATCAGACCCCCTCACCCATCTGACATCCCTAGTCCTGGAGGGACGTTCTGCCCTCTAAGGTCAGTGTGTGTTACTGCAGCCATCATTCACACTAGTACAATGGTTTTCATCATGTTGCAAAACTACGACTCCCAGCATTACCTAAAAATATGCAGGGAGTTGTAGATTGTAAGTGTCACAGGTTACAAATCAGTGAGCGACTATATTAGCCTGCAGCAAAGAAGTGCGAAAAAGGGCTGTGTAGCCGTCGTCTTCACCATATACACTGCTCATCCTGTGAATCTGCAGCTGGGGCAAAACTACAACTCCCACCATGCCCCGACAATAGAAACTGGGAGTAGTGTTCTGCAATAGCAGTAAAGGTACAGGTTAAAAAGTAAGTAAGTGCTGTATTACTCGATAGCGGAAAATCAGTATACAGGATGTGCCCCTAGAGGCCACACATTGCTACTGCAGTCAATCTCCTCATTGCTTTACCCTACTGCACTGCTCTCCATTTAGCAACACCCAGCATGCAACTCTGTAAATAGACTAATTTAAAATACTTTTGTTTTGGGTCTATATCTCCTCTGCGGATCTGTCCTGGACGACCACTTAATGACAGCCCGAAATCTAACATCACATTTGTCCTCAGACTTCACAATTGACTTCAGAACCGCAACAAATCATGAGACTCCTCTGACCTCTTTCATACCATCAATTCTTCACATCCTCCTCTGATCCTTTATTTAGAACTGATCTTTTCATTCACCCCTGATCCTTTCATCAGAATGATTCTTCACATCCTCTGCTGATACTCATGTCAGATTGATTCTTCACATCCTCCTCCATCATCCAATCTGCATTATGTCTCATTGTAGACACATCCTCAGGGTGATCCATTATATTAGTGTCAGTGCGTCCCACCTGCTCACATCAGCCATGTCTTATTCTTCTGCAGAGATCTCAGCGCTGTCCCGGTCTTATGAAATATTCACCCAGATCGGGGTTTCTCCGCTCCCGTCCTCTGGGAATCGGCCCAGTGATGTCCTGAGGATTTCTGTAATGCTGCAGTAATCGGCACATAAGCTTCCGCCATGGAGGATCTGCACAATTGGGATTCCTCCAGGACCGCACGTAACAAGGACGGCAATAGGTGAGTGTGAGGGTGCGATGCTCGCTGCTAATAAGCCTCATAGCCTCCATCACTACATTACATGTACCCTCCACACTACTAATATCACCATAGTGGGGAGGATGGATCCGTAACGCCTGTGCACACCATGCAGATCTGTCACAAAACCTGAAGGGTTTCCCAACTCCAGCAAAGTGAGTGAGAATCCCGAGGTCTCGGGCACACGGTGCTTATTTGTCACCTGCAGATTTGGTGCAGATTTTTAATTCTTTCAGCGTTCACACTAATGAGTGGGAAAAGTCTGCATCAAAAACGCACATATTGTACACTGCGTCTTTCCTTCCAAGAGATGCAGAAATACTTAACATGTATATTCGCTTGCCCCCATGTCTTGTGGGTTAATAGTTGGGGTCCGACTCCTTACATATCAGATTTGTGTTTCCTGCCCCTGTGCTATGGAGGAAACACTGACACCACTCAATTTAATGGCGGCTCAGCAGGGCCGTACAGTACAGCGCTGCCGACCACTAATAGTCCATGAGGTAAGTGATGATGAAAAGCACGGCCATCACCCACCGCTCATCACCGGCCGCCGTGTCATGGATCTGACCATCAGTACAATGAGCCTCTATGGGGAGAACAAGGAGCGCTCCTCTTACCGAGAATGAAGTTGTACTGGGCGAGCTGGGCGTTCCTGATCTTCTTATTCAGGGTAGAGCCGTGGTCGAGGTCAACGTCCGCCATAAAGCCGGCGTGGTGGAACTGCTCCCTCACCTGCGAAGAGTCATACAAGAAATAAGGCGAAGCTCGAGGGTCTGACCACCCAATCACATCCAACCCCCTCCATGTAATGATCTAATGCGGCCCCCCTGCCCCCCAGATCACATGCATTCCCTCCATATAATGACTCAGTCTCAGCGCGTGGACTCGCAGACACTGCACCATTAGAGGAGTGTGCGGAGACCTCATGGTGCTGGTAAGATACACTGCCCTAAGGAGATTATCTCTTACAATGACACCATCACCAACCGGCAAATCAGCGGATCAGACGGCTTCTTCTGGATGCAGCACCGGATAACAGATCTAAATCACACATTATCTGGGCATCAGCAGCCCCAGGAAAGAGAAGTCCTCAGTAATTAAATACTTGTCGCTGGCCCTCACCTTCTGGCTGTAATCGTCACACGTCGGCCCCACGGGCACCACCATCACCTGCTGAGGGGAAATCCAGAGAGGCCTGGAGGAGAGAAGACCAGAAATCAGCGAGCGGGAGGATCGCCCCCAATATCTGTGGATCTGTATGTAACGCTGGATCTCCTTGGTATCAGAAAGGAATGGATATCGCACACTTAGGACATGGCAATCAAAATCTTGCAATTTTTTTTTAATTCAAAGCAGACATTTCTGGGGCATCCTTGCGCCATTCTTTATAAAAATATATGAAAAGATACAACTACAACCTGACAGCTTCATGTGAATACACCCTGAACATGCTGCGGTCACCGAGCCCTCACTGATCACGGCCTATATCCTAGACCGCCCCTTTATCGCCTCTGTGTGATACATGACAGACGACACAGACCCAATAGATCCCCCAAAATTTACCATTTGCCTCCATAATTCTCAGTTAAAATAGCGATCATCCGCTCCACGGACCCCAGGATGGCGCGGTGGATGATGACCGGCCGCTTCTTGTCGTTACCGTCCGGGCTACAGAAATAATGAAAGGCGATGTTAGAACAGGAGGCGACGCGCTGATCTGCGCCCCCTATATATAGGCGCTGCCCCCCACTGACCTGACATAAGAGAGGTTGAACCTGATGGGGAGCTGGAAGTCCAGCTGGATGGTGGCGCACTGGTGATACCGGCCGATGGCGTCTTTAATCTGGATGTCAATCTGGAAATCAGAATTAGTATTAATGTCCAGTCTTACAGACCGGATGGAACGCTGCGGGCGCAGATCTTACTGCAGTCAGATCACTGCTTCTCTGGCGATGATGGGGGTCACCCGCAAACTCGGAGCCATACTTTAATTTTATTTTTATTTTTTTTTAAACTCTTTTGCAGTTCTGGTGGAGCAATGAAAAAATACTAAAGTGAAAAAAAAGTAAAAAAATTTTTTTTAGACTGCAATTAAAAATAAAGTACTTTTAGTGTCTCCATAACAAGACATTATTATTTATACTGTATGGTGAGCGCCGTAACAACAAATCCCAGAATCCATCTGCAGAATTGTGATCTCGCGGATTCTTCCTGTGTTCCTGGTATAAATTGTGCTGTACTGTGGGGGCACATCTACTGCTCCTTTCAGAGTTGAGACTTCTACAAAGGAAAAGGACCAGCAAGAACTCAGACTTTAAGGTTGGACTTCAGAAAGGCAGATTTTAACGGACTCGGAAAGAGAGTAGGAAAGGTCCAACGGCCGGATGTTCTAAAGGACAGAAATGTCCAAGATGAATGGAAGATTTTAAGATTTTACTAAATGAAATTCTCATTGCACAATCTGCAACAATCCCGAAAAGAATGAAGAATTGGAAGCATTTAAAGACACCAGGGTGGATGAGCACAGAACTTAATCACTTGTTAAAAAGCAAAACATAAATGTATATTAAGGGAAAGAGTGGAGCATATCTAAAGAGGAATATAATGCTGTCTGCAGGGAAAGCAGGGCAAGAGTTAGAAGAGCTAAAGCCAGTAATGAAGTGAGGCTTGCAAGGGAGACCAAAAGCAGTAAAAAAGGATTTCGGGGGTATGTCAAAGGAAAAATCCCGGCGAACAGGAAAAGTCCTGAAAGATTGGAGAAGGGTAAACGTCCCTATTTTCAAAAAAGGAAAGATGAAGCCAGGAAATTTCAGGCCTGTGAGCCTTACTTCTATACCAGGAAAGATATTTGAAGAAATTATTAAACTGCATGTATGTAAATACTTCAATAAGAATACAGTAATTAACCAGAGCCAGCATGGGTTTGTAGCAAACAAGTCAAGCTAGGCCAGACTAATCTAATCTTCTAGGATGGAATCAGTGACTGGGTGGATCATGGAAATGCGGTAGATATAGTATATCTCAACTTCATCAAAACAAATGATAAAGTATCACATACTATCCTTATTGACCAAATATAGGATTGACAAGGCTGCCGTTAGGAGGATTCATAACTGGCTCAGTGATCGTACTCAAAGAGTGGTAATAAATGGTTTCACATCCAATTGGAAGAGTGTTTCAAGTGGGGTACCACAAGGCTCTGTCCTGGCCCCAGTGTTGTTCAACATTTTTATAAATGATCTAGATAAGGGAACTGAAGGTAAACTAATCACATTTGCAGACAATGCAAAGCTAGGAGGGATAGCTAACACTAGAGAAGACAGAGAAAGGATTCAGAAGGATCTAGATTAGCTTGAACAATGGGCAGCGACTAAAAGAATGGTATTTAACAGGGACAAATGCAAGATTCTACATCTGGGTAAAAAAAATGGAAATTACATCAATATAATGGAAGGAAGAGAACTAAGCAACAGCATGTGTGAAAAAGACTTGAGTATACTAATAGATCACAGACTGCACATGAGTCAACAGTGTGAGGCAGCAGCAAAAAAGGCAAACAGTTTTGGGATGCATTAAGAGAAGCAAGAATCTAGATCACGTGAAATAATTCTCCTCTTCTACTCCTCCTTGGTCAGGCCTCATCTGCTATACTGTGTCCAGTTCTGGGCACCACATTTTAAAAGAGACATTGAAAAACAGGAGCAAGTTCAGAGAAGAGCGACCAGAATGGTGACCGATCTGCAAACCTTGTCCTATGGTTAAAGGATCTGGGAATCTTTAGCTTACAAAATAGAAGGAAAAGAGGAGACTTAATAGTTGTCTACAAATATCTGTAGGGCAGTCACAGTGTAGAGGAATCATAGTTATTCTCATTTCCACATGGAAACACGAGAATCAATGGATTGAAACTGAAAGGGAGGAGACACAGATTAGATGTTAGAAAAAACATTTTGTCAGGGAGGGTGATCAATGAGTGGAACAGGCTGCCAAGAGAGATAGTGAATTCTCCTTCAATGGAAGTCTTCAAATAGAGGCTGAACAGACATCTGTCTGAGTTGGTTTAGTGAATCCTGCATTGAGCAGGGGGTTGGACACGATGACCCTGGAGGTCCAACTCTAACATTCTAGGATTCTGAAAAAATCTGAACACGGCCCCCTGCCATCTCCGTGCAATAGACGGCGGTCACACTGGGATCTCTGCTCTCTGATCAGTGGGGTCTCAGCAGTCAGACCTGGAGCGATCCTAAATTTGTGATCTATTCTGTGGACAAGTGATACGTTCTGACTATGGGACATGTAGTTTGTGATAGTGAAAAAAAAGGTTCATAAAAAGTGATATGTGGAAGATAAGAAAACCAATCATTTCACTCTAATTCTAGGTCCAAAATCATTTCATGAGGGTTTCCGCTTTTTTTTTTCTTCTGGCAAGGAGCTGGAAATCCACTGCTTGCCCACAGTCCGTCTTCAGCCACCACTAGGGGGAGCTCAGAGGCTTCTTACAGCTTCTGTATAAAAAGATATCCCCCTAGTGGTCACAGAAGGAGGGTGCATTTCAGGTTTCCTCTGATATTTACTAAAAGAACCAAACTGTGACCCCTCATTTATCCACATTGTGATACAAATCCACCAACCTTCGGTCCATAGAAGGCGCCATCGCCCGGATTCAGCACCCACTTCTCTCCGAATTCATTTAGACTGTTTTCCAGTTGCTACAAAAAGTATTAAGCACAGAGTTGTCCACACTTACAAAAACATGGCCATTTTTTTTTTCATAACAGCGCGTCACGTATCCACCGGTTGTCTGTGGTATTGTAGCTCAGTCCCATTCACTTTAATAGAGCTGCAGAACCAGACACAACCTGAGGACCAGTGTGTCTTTGGAGGGAACCTGGAAACTGCACAGGATGCAACTAAATATATTGGGATATAACAATAAGCTAACAGAAGGCGCCAAAAATATGCAAACACTACATGAAGCCCGTCAGTCGCTGCCCCCACCCCCCAATCAGCCTACAAGGAGCCCCCGTCAGTCGCTGCCCCCCCCCCCCCCATCAGCCTACATGGAGCCCCCGTCAGTCGCTGCCCCCCCATCAGCCTACATGGAGCCCCCGTCAGTCGCTGCCCCCCCCCCCCCATCAGCCTACATGGAGCCCCCGTCAGTCGCTGCCCCCCCATCAGCCTACATGGAGCCCGTCAGTCGCTGCCCCCCCATCAGCCTACATGGAGCTCGTCAGTCACTGACCCCCATTAGCCTACACACAGAGCCAGCCAGTCACTGCCCCCCATCAACCTACACAGAGCCAGTCATTCACTGCACTCCCATCAGCCTACAGGGAGCCCGTCAGTCACTGGCCCCCATAAGCCTAAATGGAGCCAGCCAGTCGCTGCCCCCATCAGCCTACATGGAGCCCGTCAGTCGCTGCCCCCCTCATCAGCCTACATGGAACCAGTCAGTCGTTGCCCCCCCATCAGCCTACATGGAGCCTGTCAGTCGCTGCCCCCATCAGCCTACATGGAACCAGTCAGTCGCTGCCCCCCCATCAGCCTACATGGAGCCTGTCAGTCGCTGCCCCCATCAGCCTACATGGAACCAGTCAGTCGCTGCCCCCCCATCAGCCTACATGGAGCCCGTCAGTCGCTGCCTCCATCAGCCTACATGGAACCAGTCAGTCGCTGCCCCCCCCCCATCAGCCTATACCTATAAGGAGCCTGTCAGTCGCTGCCCCCCCCCCCCCCCATCAGCCTACATGGAGCTCGTCAGTCACTGACCCCCATTAACCTACACCCAGAGCCAGTCAGTCACTGCCCCCCATCAACCTACACGGAGCCAGTCATTCGCTGCACTCCCATCAGCCTACAGGGAGCCCGTCAGTCACTGACCCCATAAGCCTAAATGGAGCCGGCCAGTCGCTGCCCCCATCAGCCTACATGGAACCAGTCAGTCATTGCCCCCCCATCAGCCTACAGGGAGTCCGTCAGTCACTGACCCCCATAAGCCTAAATGGAGCCGGCCAGTCCCTGCCCCCATCAGCCTACAAGGAGCCCGTCAGTCGCTGCCCCCCTCATCAGCCTACATGGAACCAGTCAGTCGTTGCCCCCCCCATCAGCCTACATGGAACCAGTCAGTCATTGCCCCCCCATCAGCCTACATGGAGCCTGTCAGTCGCTACCCCCATCAGCCTACATGGAACCAGTCAGTCGCTGCCCCCCCATCAGCCTACATGGAGCCCGTCAGTCGCTGCCCCCATCAGCCTACATGGAACCAGTCAGTCGCTGCCCCCCCATCAGCCTATAAGGAGCCTGTCAGTCGCTGCCTCCATCAGCCTACATGGAGCCCATCAGTCGCTGCCCCCCATCAGCCTACATGGAACCAGTCAGTCGCTGCCCCCCCATCAGCCTATAAGGAGACTGTCAGTCGCTGCCCCCCCATCAGCCTACATGGAGCTTGTCAGTCACTGACCCCCATTAGCCTATACCCAGAGCTAGTCAGTCACTGCCCCCCATCAACCTACACGGAGCCAGTCATTCGCTGCACTCCCATCAGCCTACAGGGAGCCGTCAGTCACTGACCCCCATAAGCCTAAATGGAGCCAGCCAGTCGCTGCCCCCATCAGCCTACATGGAGCCCGTCAGTCGCTGCCCCCCTCATCAGCCTACATGGAACCAGTCAGTCGTTGCCCCCCCATCAGCCTACAGGGAGCCCGTCAGTCACTGACCCCCATAAGCCTAAATGGAGCCGGCCAGTCCCTGCCCCCATCAGCCTACATGGAGCCCGTCAGTCGCTGCCCCCCTCATCAGCCTACATGGAACCAGTCAGTCGTTTCCCCCCCCCCATCAGCCTACATGGAGCCTGTCAGTCGCTACCCCCATCAGCCTACATGGAACCAGTCAGTCGCTGCCCCCCCCCCCATCAGCCTACATGGAGCCCGTCAGTCGCTGCCCCCATCAGCCTACATGGAAGCAGTCAGTCGCTGCCCCCCCATCAGCCTATAAGGAGACTGTCAGTCGCTGCCCCCCCATCAGCCTACATGGAGCTTGTCAGTCACTGACCCCCATTAGCCTATACCCAGAGCTAGTCAGTCACTGCCCCCCATCAACCTACACGGAGCCAGTCATTCGCTGCACTCCCATCAGCCTACAGGGAGCCGTCAGTCACTGACCCCCATAAGCCTAAATGGAGCCAGCCAGTCGCTGCCCCAATCAGCCTACATGGAGCCCGTCAGTTGCTGCCCCCCTCATCAGCCTACATGGAACCAGTCAGTCGTTGCCCCCCCATCAGCCTACAGGGAGCCCGTCAGTCACTGACCCCCATAAGCCTAAATGGAGCCGGCCAGTCCCTGCCCCCATCAGCCTACATGGAGCCCGTCAGTCGCTGCCCCCCTCATCAGCCTACATGGAACCAGTCAGTCGTTTCCCCCCCCCCCCCCATCAGCCTACATGGAGCCTGTCAGTCGCTACCCCCATCAGCCTACATGGAACCAGTCAGTCGCTGCCCCCCCCCCATCAGCCTACATGGAGCCCGTCAGTCGCTGCCCCCCCCCCATCAGCCTACATGGAGCCCGTCAGTCGCTGCCCCCATCAGCCTACATGGAAGCAGTCAGTCGCTGCCCCCCCATCAGCCTATAAGGAGCCTGTCAGTCGCTGCCTCCATCAGCCTACATGGAGCCCGTCAGTCGCTGCCCCCCCATCAGCCTATAAGGAGCCCGTCAGTCGCTGCCCCCCCCATCAGCCTATAAGGAGCCTGTCAGTCACTGACCCCCATCAGCCTACACGGAGCCAGTCATTCGCTGCACTCCCATCAGCCTACAGGGAGCCCGTCAGTCACTGACCCCCATAAGCCTAAATGGAGCCGGCCAGTCGCTGCCCCCATCAGCCTACATGGAGCCCGTCAGTCGCTGCCCCCCTCATCAGCCTACATGGAGCCCGTCAGTCGCTGCCCCCTCATCAGCCTACATGGAACCAGTCAGTCGTTGCCCCCCCATCAGCCTACAGGGAGCCCGTCAGTCACTGACCCCCATAAGCCTAAATGGAGCCGGCCAGTACCTGCCCCCATCAGCCTACATGGAGCCCGTCAGTCGCTGACCCCCTCATCAGCCTACATGGAACCAGTCAGTCGTTGCCCCCCCATCCATCAGCCTACATGGAGCCTGTCAGTCGCTACCCCCATCAGCCTACATGGAACCAGTCAGTTGCTGCCCCCCCATCAGCCTAAATGGAGCCCGTCAGTCGCTGCCCCCATCAGCCTACATGGAGCCCGTCAGTCGCTGCCCCCCTCATCAGCCTACATGGAACCAGTCAGTCGTTGCCCCCCCATCAGCCTACAGGGAGCCAGTCAGTCACTGACCCCCATAAGCCTAAATGGAGCCGGCCAGTCCCTGCCCCCATCAGCCTACATGGAGCTCGTCAGTCGCTGCCCCCCTCATCAGCCTACATGGAACCAGTCAGTCGTTGCCCCCCCATCAGCCTACATGGAGCCTGTCAGTCGCTACCCCCATCAGCCTACATGGAACCAGTCAGTCGCTGCCCCCCCATCAGCCTAAATGGAGCCGGCCAGTCGCTGCCCCCATCAGCCTACATGGAGCCCGTCAGTCGCTGCCCCCCTCATCAGCCTACATGGAACCAGTCAGTCGTTGCCCCCCATCAGCCTACAGGGAGCCCGTCAGTCACTGACCCCCATAAGCCTAAATGGAGCCGGCCAGTCCCTGCCCCCATCAGCCTACATGGAGCTCGTCAGTCGCTGCCCCCCTCATCAGCCTACATGGAACCAGTCAGTCGTTGCCCCCCCATCAGCCTACATGGAGCCTGTCAGTCGCTACCCCCATCAGCCTACATGGAACCAGTCAGTCGCTGCCCCCCCATCAGCCTAAATGGAGCCGGCCAGTCGCTGCCCCCATCAGCCTACATGGAGCCCGTCAGTCGCTGCCCCCCTCATCAGCCTACATGGAACCAGTCAGTCGTTGCCCCCCATCAGCCTACAGGGAGCCCGTCAGTCACTGACCCCCATAAGCCTAAATGGAGCCGGCCAGTCCCTGCCCCCATCAGCCTACATGGAGCCCGTCAGTCGCTGCCCCCCTCATCAGCCTACATGGAACCAGTCAGTCGTTTCCCCCCCATCAGCCTACATGGAGCCTGTCAGTCGCTACCCCCATCAGCCTACATGGAACCAGTCAGTCGCTGCCCCCCCCATCAGCCTACATGGAGCCCGTCAGTCGCTGCCCCCATCAGCCTACATGGAAGCAGTCAGTCGCTGCCCCCCCATCAGCCTATAAGGAGCCTGTCAGTCGCTACCCCCATCAGCCTACATGGAACCAGTCAGTCGCTGCCCCCCCCATCAGCCTACATGGAAGCAGTCAGTCGCTGCCCCCCCATCAGCCTATAAGGAGCCTGTCAGTCGCTGCCTCCATCAGCCTACATGGAGCCCGTCAGTCGCTGCCCCCCCATCAGCCTATAAGGAGCCTGTCAGTCACTGACCCCCATTTCCTCACCTTCTCCGCCTGATTCCAGACTTCAATATCACCTAGAAACTTCTCGGGCCTCGTGGAAAGGTTCAGCTTGAAGGTGAAGCCAAAGACGTCGTAGACTGCGCGCAGGAAGTGCAGACAGCTCATGATCTCCTCCTCTATCTGTAATTATAAGGCGAGCAACAGGTTATTGTCTCCCGAGGTGGAAAATATCAGGATAAATCTGACCATCTTCTCTCATCACCGGGAACCTCCGGAGAAGCTGCACCGACATATCCCGACCAATGAAAGACACTACCAGGGAGTAACCCGAACTTCTGCACAGGAACGTATCATAAGGCGCATATTAATAACCCTATAGGAACCAAAATAAGCAAACAGACCCATATTGGGGGCACCACAGGCATCTCCGTGGCCATCACTGCTGCTGAGGTCACTTGCAGCTTTTACTTCCACATGAAGACAAGTGGGTCACACCGCCTTTTCAGCGATTATCGGTTATTGTGCAGCCCCCCCGAGGCCATTGGCACAAAATTCTGACCTCAGAGAACCCATTTGACCCAGGATTGGGGAAAACATATGAATAGTGAGTGCTTGTACCTGTTCCATGGCACAGAATATGTGGGCATCGTCCTGCTGGAAGCGCCGGACTCGGGTCAGTCCCGTGAGGGCACCGGATAGCTCGTTGCGGTGAAGAACTCCAAAGTCGGCCATCCTCAGGGGAAGCTCCCGCCAGGAACGCGGCCGGTGGTCAAACATCAAACTGCAACCGAAGATTTCCAGGAGGAACTTATGAGGTTACAGAACTCCAATTTCAGTCACAGTGTGAATACGTACAGTACATACTTATAGCAATCAGTAGGGCGCATCCGATCAATATGACATATTTCTAAAAAAGAATAGAAAAAAAAAACAAAAAACGGGGCACAACTGGCTTAGAGCAGTGATATCGGGCACCTATACAAGGTAAGTCAGACGTAGACAGCACACAGGCCACACAACAAATATTGCGGCCACGACACGAGCAATACAGAAAATACAACACTGATGGATTTATATTACATGACTGCGCTCCGATTGTCTTTATCCCAAGTTGTGTGTGACCGGTCTGCCATTCGGCTAAAATTGTCAGCTTTAAAATAGTCACTTGAAGTGCAAGACTAAGGGCGCGTTCAGACAGCTTTCAGTGACTCTGTCAGAGCTGACGTCTATTGACGTCTGGGTGTCAGCCTCCAATAGGTGTATATGCCCGAAAATGATGCGCAGCAGAGCACACGTTCGCTGTCGGCACCATCATAGTGTCAAGGGGTTACCGCAACAGAGAGGAGCCAGAAGACCGCAGCGACTGATTGCTCCTACTCCAGCGCTGAAAAGAAGCACTACACCTTTTTAAATGGTGTTTATTTCTTTTGGCAGAACAGGGGTTAATCGGCCATGTTGGGAGCTCTGGCAGTCTGAGCTCTCAGGTGAATTCGGTTAGCCATTCCTATCCCCTATATATAATCTGGGTCCTGAGTGAAACACATTGTCAGATCTAGTTAATGCTGCATGGCTTAGAGGAGAGGTGTGTTGGTGGTTATATGAGAAGGCGTTTTGGTGGAGTTATCTGTGACTGTTGCATGGGTTTAGAAGTGTGATAATTAGATTCTTTTGTATTGTGGAAAGGAAGAACAAAGACAAAAGAATAACTAATAAAAATATTGGAGAAAGAGAAACCAATCACAAACTAAAATGTTTCTATACTAATGCACAAAGCATGGGCAACAAACAAGGAGAATTGGAACTACTAACACAGGAAAAGAAATATGATGTCATTGGAATCACTGAAACTTGGTGGGACGATACACATGATTGGAATACAAGACTAGAAGGATACAACTTATTTGCAAGAAACAGACTTGATAAACGAGGAGGAGGTGTCGCATTGTATGTTAGAAACGCGTATATCTGCACAGAGATTGAAGCTTCAGAGACTGGGAGTTCTGTGGAAACTGTTTGGGTAAGAATACAAGGACAGAACAATGGAAAGGACACCATTGTAGGCATTTACTACAGGCTGCCTGTGCAAGCTGAAGATATGGATGAACTCTTTATGCTTCAAATGGCCAAGTTCTCCAAAAAATATGACATAGTTGTCAAGGGAGATTTCAACTATCCAGACATTTGTTGGGAATCTCTCTCAGGCAAAACTAACAGGTCAAGGAAATTCTTATCCTCTCTTGCTGACAACTTTATCTTCCAAAAGGTAGGGGAGAAAACAAGGGGAACTGCTACCTTGGATCTAATCCTTATAAACAGGGAGGAAATGGTTGAGGAGGTAAAAGTGGCTGGGACCCTAGGAGGTAGCGACCATGCTATTTTAGAATTTTGGATAACTAGAGGAGGAAGACCTGTGAAGACTCAGACGTCAAGGTTAGATTTCAGAAAGGCAGATTTTAAGGGATTCAGAAAGAGAATTGGAGGGATCGAATGGCTGGATATCCTTAAAGGCAAAAATGTCCAGGAAGGATGGGAAATCTTGAAAAATGAAATTCTCAAAGCACAATTGTTAACAATTCCGAAAAGAGGGAAGAATAGGAAGCCAGGATGGATGAACACAGAACTTAAGCACATGCTAAAAAGGAAGAAAAAAATGTTTATAAAATGGAAAGAGGGAGGCATATCTAAAGAAGAATATAATGCTGTCTGCAGAACCTGCAGGGCACAAATCAGATTATCTAAAGCTGACAATGAATTGAGGCTTGCAAGAGATGTCAAAAGCAATAATAAAGGATTTTGGGGATATGTCAAAAGTAAAAGAAAAGTCAAAGATGCTATAGGATTTTTACAGGATGAAAATGATGAAATGGTAAGACAGGATGTTTAGAAGGCCGAATTTTTAAATTCCTATTTTGCATCTGTTTTCTCACAGAAAGGAAATGTAACATCAACTGTTCTTCACTGTCCTATTAAGGGAATAGAAGAATCCAGGATATCTATAAACAGAAAGATAGTGAGGAAACACTTAGCTAACCTAAATGAATTCAAGTCTCCAGGTCCAGATGAATTAAACCCCAGAGTACTGAAGGAGATAGCAGAAGACATTTTTGAACCCCTCTCCATAATCTTTGAAAATTCTTGGAGAACAGGAGAAGTCCCAGAAGACTGGAGAAGAGCAAATGTTGTTCCTATCTTCAAAAAGGGGAAGAAGGTGGACCCAGGCAACTATAGGCCGGTGAGTCTGACTTCTATACCAGGAAAGATCTTTGAACAAATTATTAAACAACATGTATGTCAGTACCTGGATAAGAATGAAGTGATTAAACAGTCAGCATGGGTTTGTAACTAATAAGTCATGTCAGACTAACTTAATTTCCTTCTATGACAGAATCACTGATTGGGTGGATCAAGGAAATGCTGTAGATATAGCATATCTTGACTTCAGCAAAGCATTTGACAAAGTATCTCATACAATCCTTATTGAAAAAATGACTAAGTATGGAATGG
This sequence comes from Dendrobates tinctorius, assembly GCF_039654945.1. Taxonomy (NCBI): domain Eukaryota; kingdom Metazoa; phylum Chordata; class Amphibia; order Anura; family Dendrobatidae; genus Dendrobates; species Dendrobates tinctorius. Next base: position 8,210,090 of record NW_027361803.1, on the reverse strand, counting down.
ACAAGGCAACTGTTAAGTGGATTCATAACTGGCTTGGTGATCGGACCCAAAGAGTGGTCGTAAATGGCTGCACATCCAGTTGGAAGAATGTCTCAAGTGGGGTACCACAGGGCTCTGTCCTGGGCCCTGTATTGTTCAACATCTTAATCAACGATTTAGATGAAGGAATTGAGGGTAAACTGATTAAATTTGCTGATGACACAAAGCTAGGAGGGATAGCTAATACTAGAGAAGAGAGAGAGAGGATTCAAAAAGATAAAAATAAACTGGAGAAGTGGGCAGCAACTAACAGAATGGTTTTTAACAGGGAAAAATGCAAAGTACTACATCTGGGCAATAAAAACGAAAAAAGCATATACATAATGGGAGGAATAGGGCTAAGCAACAGCACATGTGAAAAAGACTTGGGTATACTAATAGATCACAGACTGAATATGAGTCAACAGTGTGATGCAGCAGCAAAAAAGGCAAATGCAATTCTAGGATGTATTAACAGAAGCATACAGTCTAGATCACGTGAAGTCATTATTTCCCTCTACTCCTCTTTGGTCAGACCTCATCTGGAATATTGTGTCCAGTTTTGGGCACCACATTTTAAAAAAGACATCAACAAACTGGAGCAAGTTCAGAAAAGAGCGACCAGAATGGTGACCGGTCTGCAAACCCTGTCTTATGAGGAAAGGTTGCAGGATTTGGGATTGTTTAGTTTGCAAAAGAGAAGATTGAGAGGGGACTTAATAGCTGTCTACAAATATCTAAAGGGCTGTCACATTGTAGAAGGATCAACTTTATTCTCATTTGCACAAGGAAAGACTAGAAGCAATGGGATGAAACTGAATGGGAGGAGACACAGATTAGATATTAGAAAAAACTTTTTGACAGTTAGAGTGATCAATGAGTGGAACAAGCTGCCACGAGAAGTGGTGAGTTCTCCTTCAATGGAAGTCTTCAAACAGAGGCTGGACAGACATCTGACTGGGATGATTTAGCGAATCCTGCTTTGAGCAGGGGGTTGGACCAGATAGCCCAGGAGGTCCCTTCCAACTCTACCATTCTATAATTCCCTTCCCTCCTGTCATTTTGTTTTTTCCCCATCCTCCACTCCCCAGTGCATTCCTCTGTTATATGTGAGTGATTATTTGTATGCCTGGTATTTTCAGTTACCCTTGTTCGTGTTGCCTTGTTCGTCGGGTTGTGTACTGCGGTGCATGGCAGCTCCCCTGTTCCCTGGGTGGGGGAAGAGAACAGACAGAGGGCTAATTCATGGGATAAGGCAAGAATGGCGGCCCCGGCATATTCACCTTCAGAAGTATCCTGGGGAATAGGGCGAGCTAGGGCACCCCCTAGTGTTAGGGACAGGGAACAAGCCCCTAGTCCCAGGTTACCTGACAGCTGAGTCGTGACACAGTCTATCACCCCGTAGGCACATACACCAAAATCCCAATTTTCGAGATGTTTGGGACATTAACTCCCCCTAACTTAGCCACTGAACGGGTGCTAAACGAAATGAAAGCACCCTTACTTTTGTGGTCCTGTCCTGCCTTCCTGACTGCGGTTGTGCCTAAAAAAGATGAGCGCACACCAGATAACAGATCCCACCCATGGTGCCAACATCCTGTCACCCTCACAAGCCCTTTGCGGGCACAAACATAAGTAGTAAGCCCTTAATATTTCCGATCTTCGGATCTGGATGTTGCGTCTCCTACCAGTGCCCGGGGCAGTTCATCGGCTTCAGAGCAAAAATCTCCTTCTCCACTTCAAAAGAAAACATGTTCTCGCTGTAGTGCTGCCAGTGCCCGGACGTCTGCCACAGTTTGCTGTTGTATACGTTAGGGGTGACCACCTCCTGGAAGCCACGCTTCCTGTACTCTTGCTACAAGTGGAATCAAAAACAGATAAAACACAAGACAAGGATCAAATTAGAGATAAAGTGAGTAACTTCACCACATGTGCATACAACCTGCACCCCCCAACTCCACCATGACTACCTATCACTACACACAACACAGGGATTAATCTTCTGCTGATCGGTCTCATTTTAGGCTGAGGAGTCAAGACTTAAAGAAAAGGGACGGGAGTTTAATTATATTTGAACAACAGGCAAGGAAATGGGGGGAGGCTCCTGCTGCAGCCAGACATCGTACAGGTCAGGAATGAGGAAGAGGAGGGGGGACGTGATGAGCTCCTATAATACTGGCTCAAACAGGCTGAATGCCGAGATCTCCATCTGCGCATGCGCCGCCCCCGGTGGCAATTTTCCTGGAGTCCACCGGGCACAGGAACCAAGGAAGTGCGGGTGCTCTAGCCTTACAAAATGTCAGCAGAGCCCCTGCACCGGCACCAGAGACCCCCCCGCAGGGGCACCGCCGGACACCCCTTCATCCCAGACTGTGGCCTGCAGCAACGGTACCAGTAAGGTACGGTATATACACATTATAAGACGCACCTCCATTTTCCCCAAAAATTTTGGGGAAAAAAGTACGTCTTATAATCTGAAAAATACGGTACTTAACTTTATTAACTTAACAGGGTTAAATGCAGGAAAGATTATCATAGATAAATCACACAAGAACAATATACACAGTACAGTTTACAGCCAACAGGCAATTATATGCATAGAGATATATTGGTTAGTACATTACAAGAGATATGTCCTCAAGATCAGCTCGGGGTCTACAGTCCAACCAGGAAGGAGGGAAACGCTGTATTTGGTGTAAACAGTCTCTAGGGCACCCTTGCGGCTTTCTGGGCCCTGGGAAAGTCTAATAACACTTTCTGGGCCACCTTAGCGTCAGCCGGACCCTGTCTCATCTGCAGCCTCCCCCTCTGCCCACACCCGGTACAGTGAGTCTGTGGTGGAAGTAACGACCTGGCTCACTCGAGTCCCCCTATCACCAGCTGAGGTCAGAGTCTCTGGTCAGATATTCTCCGAGTATCTTCGGAGCTTGACAGCCGACAGGCATCTCTTAGATCTGATAAAGTGGGAGGAGCTAGTCCGTGACCCTTGACTGGCGTCGTCTGGGTCTTGACCAGCGTTGCTCTGGTCTTCAGTACTTGACCTGTGTGTGTTGACTATCTTGCTGGGACGGATAATGACTGGGACTTGACCGAGCAGGGCACGGATTTTCCTCACAACTCAAGCCTTCTCCAGCATCTGACCGCTCTTGGACACTTCTACAATAATGGTGGCTCTACAATAATGGTGGCTGTAAACCCACCTCGCAGCCACACGACCTGCCCTGGTGCCAACTCCCTCTTCTCGGACTTGCCAAGCCTTTTATAATGAGTACCTGCGACAGGTGTCACCTTACCTGGTGTCATCTTTAAAACTCTACCCCAGGGGAACATGTACTTCCTTCTTGGTTCCTACTAATACAATTCTTTTTACTTTCACTATCAGTTTTGTCCAGGAGATGGCGGGGTTCACTTACAGATCCTCAGTCTCTCACATACATCTCTCTACACGACTACTGTACTGCTGATGTGTCACTGTGATTAATGGGGTCACGAAATCTAAAGGTGCCCATATCCCCTCCATGTCTGTGATAGGACTGCTCCTAATCTAATACACCTGCTCAGCTGTGTCCAGTGGGGAGAGAAAAGTACAGAGGAGGTTTATTACCTCTGCAGACTTTCAAAATTAAATATGCCTAATCCATCTCCATCCCTTTGACATCGTCCACTGGAGGCGGGTTAGGAGGACACCCATAAACATATGATAGTAGGCAGGGTGGTATTCTGTCTGCTATCAGCTCAGGAAGGGCTGACTGTAATCTTATGAATGGATGAGAGTCTGGATGTCCAGAAAACTGCTCCCCATCATTAAACTGAGATAGAGGAAGAAAGCAGTGACAAAACATTCTCCCTGGCGTGCGATGCTGCACATTTCTGAATTAAAGGGCTTATCTGGGACTTATTTTTTTTGCACAGGATAAGAACGTACCGGCAGGAAGTTGCTAATAACCTGTTTTAAAAATACAACTTTTGACACCAGTTATGTAATGAGTAAATTCAGGGTTTCCAAGTCATTGTGCTTTTCATCTAAAATGCTGAGAAGCAGGAGGGAAGCCGTCTGTCAATCATGACGTCGGCAGTGACGCTGCGTCGTCGACAGAACGTAAAGAGATAAAACTGCTCTGTCAACGTGACGTCAAAGGAAGCCGGAGAGCTGCCGCGATGGCCGAGAGATGTGTCATGGGGCAGAACAGGAAAGTAGTAAGCAGCTGGTAAGTTCTTAGCCCCATGTCCCATGCAAAAAATAAGCAAAGTCCCGGGTCACCCCTTTAACAGTACATGTGGGACTAATCAGGCGGCGCAGCGTGTGACCCAAGACATTACACCTACGCGCATCTCCTGCTTCTTACCCGGATGAAGCCGATCAGCTGGTTATAGATGAAGGATCCCTTGGGCAGAAAGAAGCAGCTTCCGGGGCTCAGCTCATGGAAGAAGAACAGCTCCTGATCCTAGATTGGAGCAGATACACAATAGTCATTGTACTTTGTGGCTGACATTACAATCGCTACATCCTGTCGTTATTTTACATCTTGACCAACATGTTTGCGTCAATTTACCACTTCACGATCAATAATGTATATTCACGTCATCGGCGGGTGTCCCTGCCTTTGGATGCGGGCTCCACTGCTGAGTCTCCATCTTTCCCTGTACTTGGTGGCTGATTTAATCAGACATCACGTGCCTCCAACAGCCGTGGGTGGATCTGAGATCCAGCACTGGCTGTTAACTAATTAAATCCCACTGTCAAATCACTGACAACAGCATTGAATGGTCACCGGCGGGCTGGTAGCACATCATACATGCCGCCCATCGGCGCCACTCACGCGATTGTGGCGCTGATGGGTTGTCATGAGAGCCGGGGGTCTACTGAAAATCCCCATGCCCGTCATCATGACCCTACTGTGAACTGCAGCCCGTGGCTTCAACACAGCGCAGAGGATTGGAAGATTTTTAGGGGACTATTAAATACAGTATAAAGTGAAAAAAGAGAAACATTCTAAATCACTCCACTTTTGCCCCATTAAAAAAAACCCAAAAAACCCACACATTTGGTATAGCCGAGTTCAGAAATCAAAATATAAAATAAATTAACCTGATTGGTAAACGGCATAACAAAAAAAAAAAAATCAAAACGCCAGAATTCCGTTTTTTGGTCGCTGCAACATTACAATAAAATACAATAAGAGGCGATCAAAACATCGCATCTATCCCAAAATGGTATCAATAAAAACGTCAGATCAGGGCGCAGAAGATAAGCCCTTACCCAGCCCCAGGTCTTGAAACACTTTATCTCATACAACTTTCAGATTTTTTTTACTCACCACTTAAATAAAAAAATAAACTAGACATGTTTAGTATCTGCGCACTTGTACAGACCTGGAGCATCATCATGGCAGGTCAGTCTTACCATACACGGTAATAAACATGGTAGAAAAAAAAAATTATTAAATTGCACTTTTTTGCAATTTCACCACACTATGGTAAAATTAAGGGTGTCATTCACAAGTATGACTCGACCCACAAAAAACAAGCCCTCATAAGGCCATATTGAAGGAAAAATTAAAAAGTTATGGCTCTTAGAAGGGGAGGGGGAAAAAAAAAATACAAAAAATGGAAAAAAAATTGCCTGAGGTAGATACAAGCCCATCTCCAGAGGAGGCAGAGAAGTTCAGTGAAAGTGACAGAAGCCGTGGACGTTGCATCATCCATCATTCATGAGCTACAACTACAGACATCCTGCAGAGATCACACCCATCATCCTGGCTGTTAATTCCCTGAACATTTTCATGATTGGACAAGTTTTCTTTTCTTTCTTCCCTTTTTTCCAAGAGATCTCACCAAAAGGTATGATATACAGCAGAGCCATCATTTTTCCAAGAGCCATCACTTATTTTTCCTCAGACATGGCCACATCAGGGTTCTTTTTCTTGTGGGACAATTTGTAATTTTCAAGGACAGCATTCATTTTGCTATATAATTTAATGGTACAAAAATTCCAAGTTTGGTAAAACATTGAATATATTGCAATACTATCATCGTTTTTTGTTTTAGTACAATTACGTTAATACCAAAACTTACACTTTTTACTTATTTTTAAGTTTTAAAATTCTGAACTTTGCTAAAAAAAAAAAAAAAAAGTTTGGTTTGTGTCACCACTTTCTCAAAGTCTTATACGAAGTCGATCTGTCCTCTTGCAGTCACGGCATATAGAATAGTGTTAGTTATTGCAAACCTACAAATGTATAAGCAATCCCACCAGATAATACATTATACTAAGATGCCGGATCACCACATCCTAATTATCAGCGCTCACCCGCCCAATCTTCCTGTGATCTCGATTCTTTGCTTCCTCTTGAAATTTTTCCCATTCTTTCAGCATTTTTGGATCAGGAAAAGAAATTCCATATATTCTTTGCAAGGTTTCCATATCAGCTTTCCCTTCCCAGTAAGTGGAGGAATTCTGCAAATTAATCAGCAGCAAATCAGCAGAAGTCTAATATCAGCCGTGAACCCAGAGCAGAAATCACCAACAATAAAGACAATAGAGCAGTAAGGTCATCTTATAATACATGAATATGTCACATCATGTCATAGAGCTACAGTATATAGGAAGTGATATTTATATAACGATATGGAAAACAAGCCAGAAATGTGATATAGAGGGTGTGTCCCGTGTGGTGTAGTATATAGAGGATGTCCCGTGTGGAGCAGTATATAGAGGATGTGTCCCGTGTGGTGTAGTATATAGAGGATGTGTCCCGTGCGGTGTAGTATATAGAGGATGTGTCCCGTGCGGAGCAGTATAGAGGGTGTGTCCCGTGTGGAGCAGTATATAGAGGATGTGTCCCGTGTGGTGTAGTATATAGAGGATGTGTCCCGTGTGGTGTAGTATATAGAGGATGTGTCCCGTGCGGTGTAGTATATAGAGGATGTGTCCCGTGCGGTGTAGTATATAGAGGGTGTGTCCCGTGCGGTGCAGTATATAGAGGATGTGTCCCGTGTGGTGCAGTATATAGAGGGTGTGTCCCGTGTGGTGCAGTATATAGAGGGTGTGTCCCGTGTGGTGCAGTATATAGAGGGTGTGTCCTGTGTGGTGCAGTATATAGAGGATGTGTCCCGTGTGGTGCAGTATATAGAGGATGTGTCCCGTGTGGTGCAGTATATAGAGGATGTGTCCCGTGTGGTGTAGTATATAGAGTGTGTCTCCCGTGTGGTGCAGTATATAGAGGATGTGTCCCGTGTGGTGCAGTATATACAGGATGTCCCGTGCGGTGCAGTCTATAGAGGATGTGTCCCGTGTGGTGCGGTGCAGTATATAGAAGATGTATCCCGTGCGGTGTAGTATATAGAGGGTGTGTCCCGTACAGTATATAGAGGATGTGTCCCGTGCGGTGCAGTATATAGAGGATGTGTCCCGTGCGGTGTAGTATATAGAGGGTGTGTCCCGTGTGGTGCAGTATATAGAGGGTGTGTCCCGTGTGGTGCAGTATATAGAGGATGTGTCCCGTGTGGTGTAGTATATAGAGGATGTGTCCCGTGTGGTGTAGTATATAGAGGATGTGTCCCGTGTGGTGCAGTATATAGAGGATGTGTCCCGTGTGGTGTAGTATATAGAGGGTGTGTCCCGTGTGGTGTAGTATATAGAGGGTGTGTCCCGTGTGGTGTAGTATATAGAGGGTGTGTCCCGTGTGGTGTAGTATATAGAGGGTGTGTCCCGTGTGGTGTAGTATATAGAGGGTGTGTCCCGTGTGGTGTAGTATATAGAGGGTGTGTCCCGTGTGGTGTAGTATATAGAGGGTGTGTCCCGTGTGGTGTAGTATATAGAGGGTGTGTCCCGTGTGGTGTAGTATATAGAGGGTGTGTCCCGTGTGGTGTAGTATATAGAGGGTGTGTCCCGTGTGGTGTAGTATATAGAGGATGTGTCCCGTGCGGTGCAGTATATAGAGGATGTGTCCCGTGTGGTGTAGTATATAGAGGATGTGTCCCGTGTGGTGTAGTATATAGAGGATGTGTCCCGTGTGGTGCAGTATATAGAGGCTGTGTCCTGCGTGGTGTAGTATATAGAGGCTGTGTCCCATGTGGTGCAGTATACAGAGGATGTGTTCCATGTGGTGTATTATATAGAGGCTGTGTCCCGTGTGGTGCAGTATATAGAGGATGTATCCCGTGCGGTGCAGTATATAGAGGATGTGTCCCGTGTGTAGTATACAGAGGATGTGTCCCGTGTGGTGCAGTATATAGAGGATGTGTCCCGTGCGGTGCAGTATATAGAGGATGTGTCCCGTGTGGTGTAGTATATAGAGGATGTGTCCCGTGTGGTGTAGTATATAGAGGATATGTCCCGTGTGGTGTAGTATATAGAGGATGTATCCCGTGCGGTGCAGTATATAGAGGATGTGTCCCGTGTGTAGTATACAGAGGATGCGTCCGGTGCAGTATATAGAGGGTGTGTCCCGTGCAGTGCAGTATATAGAGGATGTGTCCCGTGTGGTGTAGTATATAAAGGATGTGTCCCGTGTGGTGTAGTATATGTGGTGCGGTGTAGTATATAGAGGATGTGTCCTGTGTGGTGTAGTATATAGAGGGTGTGTCCCGTACAGTATATAGAGGATGTGTCCCGTGTGGTGTAGTATATAGAGGATGTGTCCCGTGTGGTGTAGTATATAGAGGATGTGTCCCGTGCGGTGCAGTATATAGAGGATGTGTCCCGTGCGGTGCAGTATATAGAGGATGTGTCCCGTGCGGTGCAGTATATAGAGGATGTGTCCCGTGCGGTGCAGTATATAGAGGATGTGTCCCGTGCGGTGCAGTATATAGAGGATGTGTCCCGTGTGGTGTAGTATATAGAGGATGTGTCCCGTGTGGTGTAGTATATAGAGGATGTGTCCCGTGTGGTGTAGTATATAGAGGATGTGTCCCGTGTGGTGTATTATATAGAGGATGTGTCCCGTGTGGTGTAGTATATAGAGAATGTGTCCCGTGTGGTGTAGTATATAAAGGATGTGTCCCGTGTGGTGCAGTATACAGAGGATGTGTCCCGTGTGGGGCAGTATATAGAGGATGTGTCCCGTGTGGTGCAGTACATAGAGGATGTGTCCCGTGTGGTGCAGTACATAGAGGGTGTGTCCCGTACAGTATATAGAGGATGTGTCCCGTGTGGTGCGGTGCAGTATACAGAGGATGTGTCCCGTGTGGTGCAGTATATAGAGGATGTGTCCCGTGTGGTGTAGTATATAGAGGATGTGTCCCGTACAGTATATAGAGGATGTGTCCCGTGTGGTGCAGTATACAGAGTATGTGTCCCGTGTGGTGCAGTATACAGAGGATGTGTCCCGTGCGGTGCAGTATATAGAGGATGTGTCCCGTGTGGTGCAGTATATAGAGGCTGTGTCCTGCGTGGTGTAGTATATAGAGGCTGTGTCCCATGTGGTGCAGTATACAGAGGATGTGTTCCGTGTGGTGTATTATATAGAGGCTGTGTCCCGTGTGGTGCAGTATATAGAGGATGTATCCCGTGCGGTGCAGTATATAGAGGATGTGTCCCGTGTGTAGTATACAGAGGATGTGTCCCGTGTGGTGCAGTATATAGAGGATGTGTCCCGTGCGGTGCAGTATATAGAGGATATGTCCCGTGTGGTGTAGTATATAGAGGATGTGTCCCGTGTGGTGTAGTATATAGAGGATATGTCCCGTGTGGTGTAGTATATAGAGGATGTATCCCGTGCGGTGCAGTATATAGAGGATGTGTCCCGTGTGTAGTATACAGAGGATGCGTCCGGTGCAGTATATAGAGGGTGTGTCCCGTGCAGTGCAGTATATAGAGGATGTGTCCCGTGTGGTGTAGTATATAAAGGATGTGTCCCGTGTGGTGTAGTATATGTGGTGCGGTGTAGTATATAGAGGATGTGTCCTGTGTGGTGTAGTATATAGAGGGTGTGTCCCGTACAGTATATAGAGGATGTGTCCCGTGTGGTGTAGTATATAGAGGATGTGTCCCGTGTGGTGTAGTATATAGAGGATGTGTCCCGTGCGGTGCAGTATATAGAGGATGTGTCCCGTGCGGTGCAGTATATAGAGGATGTGTCCCGTGCGGTGTAGTATATAGAGGATGTGTCCCGTGTGGTGTAGTATATAGAGGATGTGTCCCGTGTGGTGTAGTATATAGAGGATGTGTCCCGTGTAGTGTATTATATAGAGGATGTGTCCCGTGTGGTGTAGTATATAGAGAATGTGTCCCGTGTGGTGTAGTATATAAAGGATGTGTCCCGTGTGGTGCAGTATACAGAGGATGTGTCCCGTGTGGTGCAGTATATAGAGGATGTGTCCCGTGTGGTGCAGTACATAGAGGATGTGTCCCGTGTGGTGCAGTACATAGAGGGTGTGTCCCGTACAGTATATAGAGGATGTGTCCCGTGTGGTGCGGTGCAGTATACAGAGGATGTGTCCCGTGTGGTGCAGTATATAGAGGATGTGTCCCGTGTGGTGTAGTATATAGAGGATGTGTCCCGTACAGTATATAGAGGATGTGTCCCGTGTGGTGCAGTATACAGAGTATGTGTCCCGTGTGGTGCAGTATACAGAGGATGTGTCCCGTGCGGTGCAGTATATAGAGGATGTGTCCCGTGCGGTGCAGTACATAGAGGATGTGTCCCATGCGGTGCAGTACATAGAGGATGTGTCCCGTGCGGTGCAGTACATAGAGGATGTGTCCCGTGCGGTGCAGTATATAGAGGATGTGTCCCGTGCGGTGCAGTATATAGAGGATGTGTCCCGTGCGGTGCAGTATATAGAGGATGTGTCCCGTGCGGTGCAGTATATAGAGGATGTGTCCCGTGCGGTGCAGTATATAGAGGATGTGTCCCGTGCGGTGCAGTATATAGAGGATGTGTCCTGTGTGGTGCGTTGCAGTATATAAAGGATGTATCCCGTGCGGTGCAGTATATAGAGGATGTATCCCGTGCGGTGCAGTATATAGAGGGTGTGTCCAATGCAGTATATAAAGGATGTGTCCCGTGTGGTGTAGTATATAGAGGGTGTGTCCCGTACAGTATATAGAGGATGTCCCCCATGTGGTGCGGTGTAGTATATAGAGGGTGTGTCCCGTACAGTATATAGAGGGTGTGTCCCGTGTGGTGTAGTATATAGAGGATGTGTCCCGTGTGGTGTAGTATATAGAGGATGTGTCCCGTGTGGTGCAGTATACAGAGGATGTGTCCCGTGTGGTGCAGTATATAGAGGATGTGTCCCGTGTGGTGCAGTATATAGAGGATGTGTCCCGTGTGGTGCAGTATATAGAGGATGTGTCCAGTGTGGTGCGGTGCAGTATACAGAGGATGTGTCCCGTGCGGTGCAGTACATAGAGGATGTGTCCCGTGCGGTGCAGTATATAGAGGATGTGTCCCGTGCGGTGCAGTATATAGAGGATGTGTCCCGTGCGGTGCAGTATATAGAGGACGTGTCCCGTGCGGTGCAGTATATAGAGGACGTGTCCCGTGCGGTGCAGTATATAGAGGATGTGTCCCGTGCGGTGCAGTATATAGAGGACGTGTCCCGTGCGGTGCAGTATATAGAGGACGTGTCCCGTGCGGTGCAGTATATAGAGGACGTGTCCCGTGCGGTGCAGTATATAGAGGACGTGTCCCGTGCGGTGCAGTATATAGAGGACGTGTCCCGTGCGGTGCAGTATATAGAGGACGTGTCCCGTGCGGTGCAGTATATAGAGGATGTGTCCCGTGCGGTGCAGTGTATAGAGGATGTGTCCCGTGCGGTGCAGTATATAGAGGATGTGTCCCGTGCGGTGCAGTATATAGAGGATGTGTCCCGTGCGGTGCAGTATATAGAGGATGTGTCCCGTGCGGTGCAGTATATAGAGGGTGTGTCCAGTGCAGTATATAAAGGATGTGTCCCGTGTGGTGTAGTATATAGAGGGTGTGTCCCGTACAGTATATAGAGGATGTCCCCCATGTGGTGCGGTGTAGTATATAGAGGGTGTGTCCCGTACAGTATATAGAGGGTGTGTCCCGTGTGGTGCGGTGCAGTATACAGAGGATGTGTCTCGTGTGGTGCAGTATATAGAGGATGTGTCCTGTGTGGTGTAGTATATAGAGGATGTGTCCCGTGTGGTGTAGTATATAGAGGATGTGTCCCGGTGGTGTAGTATATAGAGGGTGTGCCCCGTGTGGTGCAGTATATAGAGGGTGTGTCCCGTGTGGTGCAGTATATAGAGGGTGTGTCCTGTGTGGTGCAGTATATAGAGGGTGTGTCCTGTGTGGTGCAGTATATAGAGGCTGTGTCCTGTGTGGTGCAGTATATAGAGGCTGTGTCCTGTGTGGTGCAGTATATAGAGGCTGTGTCCTGTGTGGTGCAGTATATAGAGGCTGTGTCCTGTGTGGTGCAGTATATAGAGGCTGTGTCCCATGTGGTGCAGTATATAGAGGATGTGTCCCATGTGGTGCAGTATATAGAGGATGTGTCCCGTGTGGTGTAGTATATAGAGGATGTGTCCCGTGTGGTGTAGTATATAGAGGATGTGTAACGTGTGTAGTATACAGAGGATGTGTCCCGTGTGTAGTATACAGAGGATGTGTCCCGTGCGGTGCAGTATATAGAGGGTGTGTCCCGTGTGGTGTAGTATATGTGGTGCGGTGTAGTATATAGAGGATGTGTCCTGTGTGGTGTAGTATATAGAGGGTGTGTCCCGTGTGGTGCGGTGCAGTATATAGAGGGTGTGTCCCGTGTGGTGTGGTGTGGTGCAGTATATAGAGGGTGTGTCCCGTGTGGTGTGGTGCAGTATATAGAGGATGTGTCCCGTGTGGTGTGGTGCAGTATATAGAGGATGTGTCCCGTGTGATGTAGTATATAGAGGATGTGTCCCGTGCTGTGTAGTATATAGAGGATGTGTCCCGTGCGGTGTAGTATATAGAGGATGTGTCCCGTGTGGTGTAGTATATTGAGGATGTGTCCCGTGTGGTGTAGTATATAGAGGATGTGTCCCGTGTGGTGTAGTATATAGAGGATGTGTCCCGTGCGGTGTAGTATATAGAGGATGTGTCCCGTGCGGTGTAGTATATAGAGGATGTGTCCCGTGCGGTGTAGTATATAGAGGATGTGTCCCGTGCGGTGTAGTATATAGAGGATGTGTCCCGTGCGGTGTAGTATATAGAGGATGTGTCCCGTGTGGTGCAGTCTATCGAGGTGAGTCAGTGTATGTCTGTATTAGGGGGTGCGGACCCCGTACTCATTACCTTGTGAATTTTGAAGGCTTTAATCTTGCCGGTATGTCTGACGTGGGGTCCTCTGCAAAGATCTATTAAGGGGCCGCATCTATGAATGAAAACACCAGTAAACAAACCTGAAAGCTGTACAGAGAGCGTAAATGGTGCAGTAGCCACAGTCGCTGCTGGGTCTTTTTATCGTTATATCCAAGTGACTTCCAGTTCAAAGGGCAATGTCGGAAAAATATGCCTATTACTATAAAGTCTCTCCTATCCACTACACAATGCGTCTGTGGCTTTGGAGGACCCGACTCTCCCGTGCAGTACACTGATAGTAATGGAAACAGTGCAATTCCTCAATGCTTCTGCGGTGGCGCTATGGGGAAACTGAGCACTTCTTACCAGGTTGCCTTTAAGGATGGGATTAAGGCTATGTGCACACGTAGCGGAATTCCCGCGGAAGTTACCGTGAGAATTCCGTATTCCATTCCGCGGGAAAATCGCATTTAAATTCACGCGGAAAAACTAGCGTTTTGCAAGTGTAATTAGCTTGCAGAATGCTAGCGTTTTCCAAGCGATCTGTAGCATCGCTTGGAGAACTGATTTACATGTTGGTCACGCTCGTCAAACATAGTGTTTGACAAGTGTGACCAACTTTTTACTACTGATGCCGCCTATGCAGCATCAGTAGTAAAAGATATGATGCAAAAAATTAAAAAAATTAAAAATATTGTTATTCTCACCTTCCGGCGTCCCGCGCAGCCTTCCCGCTTCTCTTCACGCTCCCGGTCCCAGTAATCCTTTGCGCGAATGAGCGCGAGACGTCGTGCTCCCGCGAGATCGCGACGTCATCGTGGTCATTCTCGCAAAGGATTACTGGGACCGGGAGCGTGGAGAGAGGCGGGAAGAAGATCGCCGGCCGTCGGAATGTGAGAATAACAATATTTTTTATTTTAAAATTCTATTTTTTACAGGGATATGGCACCCACAGCCCCGAGGAGTCTCCCCTCTTCCAGATCGTGGGTACCATCCGCAAATGCTCTGCTTACTTTTCGCATGGTGTGCACAGCCACATGCGGAAAGTAAGCAGAACAATGCATTCCTATGTGGGCGGAATCGCTTATTTTTCGCGGCAAAATTGCGCGTTTAAAACCGCAGCAGAAACGCGAAAAAAACGCGACGTGTGAACACAGCCTCAGTGACAGAGAGGAAAAAACGTCTGTGCTGTCATTACCTGTACACGGTGGTGGTCGGGGTGTCCACTTTTTCATTTAGGATCCGGCATTTAAACTTGTTATACTAAAGTGAAACGGAGAACCTTCATGAGTCAGCAGGAAAATAATCAGAGAGTCAAACAGGCGATTTCCACCTAATAAACCAATTACAGTGCTTGATAGGGGACCGAAAAGGTTATGGTCATCATCAGATCGGAGTATGTGGTTTTATGGAAATGTAGATGGACGTGAGGCCGTTACGAGGGTCGGGGGCTTCACCTTAAACATTTCCAGCAGGGTCTCTTTGGAAATTTCAAGTCTTTCAAATGGTTGTTTCTCCTTCATTATCTTTTTGCAGAGGTTTTCTAAGCTGGAGAAGTCGTTGCTGGAAACCCCCCTGGAAGAGGAAGAAAAAGAGACGACGACTTAGAACATTTCTGCAGCAACGGCTTCATCGCAGCACAGGAGCGGTGCAAAAAAGACCAAACTGGTGTGACCAGAGTCATCCCTAATATCCGTCACACAGGTGAATGGGTCCGGGTACGGACTCTGGACGTCGGCTAATTGTCCCACTAATTATCTTATCACACACCTATGCTGAGCTGATAAGGAGAGGCTCACCCGTCTTCAAGAAACATGTCGTAATAAAAGCCACTTTCTATAGGCGGCCCGTAGCACAGGCAGCCCCCATACACGCGCTCCATGGCTTCACCCATAATGTGCGCGCTCGAGTGCCAGTAAACCTGCAGGAGGAAGAGGAGAAGAAAGTCACCGAGTGCAGCGACACCTGAGGATAATACACCGACCACTCAGTCATCAGAAACCAGGACGAGCACTCACTGCTTGGGCTTCTTCATCATCAAATTTCAACAGTGCAAGTGTACAGTCTTCCTCCAGGGGGCGGTCAAGGTCCCAGACCACGTTGTTCACCTTGGCGATCACCGTGTTATCCGCCAACCCCTGGCTGCAGGAGACAAAGCAATGGGCATAAGGCTACTTAGGGTTTTGATCTTACAACATTCGTTGTGCTGTAAAAATTACCTAAAAAAATTATTCTCTAGGTCGGTACGCTTATGGAGATACCAAACTTTTGGATTTTTAGATTTAATGCGCGCATGGCACGCCCGTGACGTGGTTGATTGTCGCCAATGGGTGTCTATGACGGCCGGGGATCTGCTGAAGACCATGGTGCTCCCTTTGCACCCAGCCTGTGGCCGGGCTTCATAGGAGACTGTGAACTTTGCTATATTGCGAGCAAACGATCGCAGGTTAAAGTCTCCTAAGCGGACTAATAAATACAGTGAAAAATAAAAAAAATTAAAAATATGTATGAAAAAATACATAAAGTTCAAATCACTCCCCCTTTCCCCCCATTAAAAATAAAGATAAAAAAATACATAGGGTATATGTGATAATGCCGAGTTTAAAATAGTATGGTCTATAAAAATAATTATCCTGATCAGTAAACATTGTAAACAGAAAATTAAAAAAAAAAAAAAAAAAAAAATATCAAGAAAGCCAAAATTTGTGCCCCACATCTCAACTTTGTGCCCATGACAGCAGCGTTCCCGGCCTCCCACCCCATTCATTTAAATAGAGCTGGAAACACAGAAGTGGACAAGGCGCAGAAACAACATCAATGCCCCCCTCATTCTCAGGATCAGTGGGGGTCCAAGAGGTGAGACCCCCAGTAATCATTAAGTGATGGCATATCCTAGACATGTGCAAAACAAGACAAATGCAAGACAAAATGGGTAAAACTCTTTAAGTCTATACTACTAGCACCCGTACATCCCTCTCTGGGGCGGGACGGAGGGTCTTTTCTCTAGGACTGACAGTTACCACCCCACGGCCAAAACTTCGACCTGAACTACGAAATCAACAAAAAGGCATCTTGGGCAAATACCAAGGATGACAGCTCTATATAAAAGCCCCCAGGGTGCGCCCATTATCTCCGGTTCTCTCCTCACCTGATCCCAGCAGCCACTTGGTACGGAGTGGTTTTCCACGACTCGGCGTCCACTTGCTTCCCATCCGGCAGGGTCACCTTGATCAGTTTGCTCGCTTTTGCCGCTTTCTCTGCCAGGAGGGCATCATGCTCGGCCTTCAGCTTACTGTAGATGTCCAGTCGCTGGTTGATGTATTCAGGCCAAGGACTGAGCTGACGACGGAAAGAATTGTCAGACTATATAATGTATATACAATGTCCCTGTGTATTATACGGCATCACCAGGGGAAATACCACCTAGAACTATAGCGCCACCTACAGGGCAGTGGTATCTGGAACAGGCCGGTGTTGATCCAACATGTGAATATGGAGTCTTTCTGTTCAGCTGATAAGAGAAGTCCGACCCCTCCATCACTTACATTAGTGGATGCTGCAGGCCCACGAGTGACCCCCGACCATGGCGGCCCCCCACTGATCGCTGCTTTATCCCAGATCACAACATAATCATTAGTCTTTTTACCGATGTGGTAGCAGAAGGGTTAACCTGTATTAGAGCCGCTCACCAGGCACAGAGATTATCAGGATTCTACCCGCCTCCGCCTGGCAGCGACTCACAGGGGCACAGTCCACGCCAATATTTACAGAGGAGGACACAGCACTGTGCCAGCAGAGAGGTATGAAAGGAGGGTAATCAGGCCGCCAGTCTGAACAGGGCCGAAGACCAGGACCCCCAGCAGAATATAGATTATACAGGAGAGAGAGAGAGAGAGAGAGAGAGAGAGAGAGAGAGAGAGAGAGATAGAGATAGATAGATATATATATATATATATATGACACCCTCTCCCCAGATCAGGTGAAGGCCCTCCACACCATGTGCAAGAGAACATCCCTCCACCAGAGCGAGTCAACAACTCAAGAGGGCCCACTTCCACTACCTTTTCACTGAATCCAGTAAACAGAGTGGTCCTGAGGGGGGGACTCCCACTTAAAGGGGTTGTCCAGTGATAAAGAGTCATCACCTATCCTGTGGATCAGTGGAGGTCCAACACCTGGGATCTGCACTGATCGGCAGCAGAATGGGGAATATTTCTCCCTGTTACACAATGCAGAGGCAGCGCACACGTCCGATCACCGCTCCATCAATAATCTATGGGGCTGCTGGAAAAAGCAAGTAACCGTGATCGCCGCCCCGTGAGCGATGGTCGGCCATGTGCACTGCCCGTTCTGCCGATCGGTGCAGGTCCCTGAAGTCGAACACTCACCCATCTATAAGTTGTCCCCGACTCTACAGCCGGAGATAACTTGCCTTCACCAGACAACCCCTATAGTGTTATGTCCTTACCTCCGCGCGGCCCCCGTCTCCACAGCCATCCTTGCTCTTCTTTTTTCCTCCCTCCTTCTGTTTCCCACCTTCTGAATGTGCCTGAAAAATACAAGAGAGTCATAATAATAAGTGATAACAGCTGAAAGTGGAAGAAAACGCGAAACGGGAAGTGCGAGAGGAGAAGGCGCGACCACAGAGACAAGAGGGGCAGCACCGGACGATGGCACGTCCTAATACCCCGTACATGTCCTGTTCTCACCATTGTTGGGATCTTTGGTGTTTTTTTCTTTATATTTTGGAAAACTTAAAACTTTTTTTCTGTTTGTACTTTAAGGTTTTGAACCAGTGTCGGGTCAGTAGCACAATACAGTGCGTCGCCCCTAGATAATGATCATTGGGGAAGCGAGATCTGATGTAATCCAGCGTACACACATATATACACGGCCCCACACTGCATGAGTCATCAACAGAAACAGCCTGCACCGCCTTAATTAGAGGCGAGGACTGAGCGACTCCCTTCTAATGTATAATGTATCTGTGGGAGAGAACGGAAGAAGCGAGCTCAGGAGCCGAGATCGCTGCACGCACGGAGGGGTCAGCTGTGTCCTACAGCCGGCATCTGCCTCTAACAGCAGCGACCGGAGCAAACTCCAAACGCTGCCGTTTAACCACTTAAATTCCATCAATCTCAGACAGAAGAATTTATTTCTTTGATCACAAAAATTCTATAAAAAGAGTGTCCTATGCCCAAAATGGTATCAATATATACAGGAGCTCAGCGCAGAGAGAAGGAGCCCTCACCCAGCGACGGCGAAGCAAAACTTAGAAAGTTACCAGGCAGGGAAAACGAGTGAAAGTGAACGGTGTCGTCAGAACTGCGACTCATCCCGCCAGCGCTCGTACGGAGAAGTCAGAGGAAAAATATTAAAAAAAAAATTGTGATGAGAATCTCATTCCCCTCCAGGATATATAGTACATGTATGATCACTGAGATCGAGCGTCCTGGGCCAGAGATGGGGACGCTGTGGTCCACGCGCTCAGTGCAGCGCCAATCACTGGGGGTGATGGACACAGCAGGGGGCAGCGCTCCGGGGCCTCTGGCCCTACTGGACACAGGGAATGGGACGACTGTTGTCTTAAAGGGGGCTTCTATGACACCCAGGAGAGAAGCAGCACTAGGTGTCTGCAGCAGCTTATCCCCTCACTATAGCACCTGCCTGATGACTCCTGGTGCTGGGAGCGGAGCATTGCACAATGGCAGCACAGGATGTCCTGTACATGTGGCCCCCCCATACACAGACCTCCTCCGGGCGCCCCCCCCATACACAGACCTCCTCCGGGCGCCCCCCCCATACACAGACCTCCTCCGGGCGCCCCCCCCCATACACAGACCTCCTCCGGGAGCCCCCCCCATACACAGACCTCCTCCGGGTGCCCCCCCCCATACACAGACCTCCTCCGGGCGCTCCCCCTATACACAGACCTCCTCCGGGCACCCCCCCTATACACAGACCTCCTCCGGGCGCTCCCCCTATACACAGACCTCCTCCGGGCGCTCCCCCTATACACAGACCTCCTCCGGGCGCTCCCCCTATACACAGACCTCCTCCGGGCGCTCCCCCTATACACAGATCTCCTCCGGGCGCCCCCCCTATACACAGACCTCCTCCGGGCGCCCCCCTATACACAGACCTCCTCCGGGCGCTCCCCCTATACACAGATCTCCGGGCGCCCCCCCTACACACAGACCTCCTCCGGGCGCTCCCCCTACACACAGACCTCCTCCGGGCGCCCCCCCTACACACAGACCTCCTCCGGGCGCCCCCCCTACACACAGACCTCCTCCGGGCGCCCCCCCTACACACAGACCTCCTCCGGGCGCCCCCCCTATACACAGATCTCCACCGGGCGCCCCCCCTACACACAGACCTCCTCCGGGCGCCCCCCCTATACACAGATCTCCTCCGGGCGCCCCCCCTATACACAGACCTCCTCCGGGCGCCCCCCCTACACACAGACCTCCTCCGGGCGCTCCCCCTATACACAGATCTCCTCCGGGCGCCCCCCCTATACACAGACCTCCTCCGGGCGCCCCCCCTATACACAGATCTCCTCCGGGCGCCCCCCCTATACACAGACCTCCTCCGGGCGCCCCCCCTATACACAGATCTCCTCCGGGCGCCCCCCCTATACACAGACCTCCTCCGGGCGCCCCCCCTACACACAGACCTCCTCCGGGCGCTCCCCCTACACACAGATCTCCTCCGGGCGCCCCCCCTACACACAGACCTCCTCCGGGCGCCCCCCCTATACACAGACCTCCTCCGGGCGCCCCCCCTATACACAGATCTCCTCCGGGCGCCCCCCCTACACAC
>NW_027361803.1:7567500-7585000 GCF_039654945.1 Dendrobates tinctorius | reverse complement strand
TACTGCTCCCATCATCCTATGCCTACTGCCACTAATAGCAGAGAGGGTATTCATCAGCCGGCGCCTTCACTGTAAATACATAATTAGAAAAAAAAGGCGGGATTCCCCTGTATTTTTGATAACCAGCCAGGCAAAACTCACAACTAGGGGCTGCAACCCGCATCTGTCAGCGTTAGCAAGGCTGGTTATCAAGAATAGAGGGGTCCCCACTCCGATTTTTTTAATTAGTTAAATAAATAATTTTAAAAATGGCATGGGGTCCCCCCATTTGTGACAATCAACCTTGCTAAAGCAGACAGCTGGGGGCTGATATTCTAAGGCTGGTAAGAGGCAATGGATATTGACCCCCCAGCCTAAAAATAGCAGCCCGCAGCTGCCCAGAAATGGTACATCTATTAGATGCGCCATTTCTGACACTTTGTCTAGCTCTTCCCACTTGCCCTGTGGCAGTGGCAAGTGGGATTCATATTTGTGAGGTTGATGTCACTTGTGTATTGTCAGGTGACATCATGCCATGGTTTAGTAATGGAGAAGTGTCAATAACAAATAGTTATACTCATCAATTGCCTAATTCCACTGATTCCCTCTTCTCCTGTGTTAAAACAAAAATTAAAAAAATTAAAATAAACAACAATATCCCCCACTTGTCCACCAAATTCCATGTCTGGGGCAAAAATAGTTTTCAACATGGACGGTGCCAAGATGCGACCGTCCAGGCTGAGAACCACTGGTGAATGAGCTGCTGTGAGTGCAGTTTCAGTGACTAGCAGTGATGTCATAGAGGTTACCGCTGGTCATTGTGGCGGCATTCCCAGCTGGGCTAAACTATGGTGACCTTGGTGAGATCACCGCTAGCACAGTGAGACCTGAACCCGAACTTTTTGTAACTGTTTGGCCGAACCCGCCAGACCTAAATATCCAGGTATCCACCCATCTATATCAGTAGCAATATGGCATCATCAGAATCTTTAGTCTCTTTCTTTCTATCATATGATTATGGTCATCACTGTGGAGATTAATGATGAAAAAAACCCTGGGAGACCGGAGATATTTGCTATACATAACTGGAGGTTGCCCAGGGAGAGGGGATACCACAAATCATTATTATTTGAGGGATTCCATGACTTCCTCTATAGTTGGCACTTTGTTTCTGGTGTTAACAACACAAGACTACTAATTCATGTCTCCTAATAAAATATGTCGGATTTCAGTTCTCTCCTCAACTTTACATGTGTGACCACAAGAATCAATCAAGCAGAAGATCGAGTTTCATCGGTCACAAAACACAGCCATTGCGAGATGCGGACATTGTGAGACATGGATATCGCGAGACACACACATCGTGAGACTTGAACATCACAAGACATGGACATCGTGAGACACAGACATCGCAAGAGACAAATATCGCGAGGCACAGACATCACGAGGCACGGACATCACGAGACACGGACATCGCGAGACTCGGACAGCACAAGACGAGGACATCTAGGATAAGGACATTTAAACACAAGAACATTGGTCAAATATTTGATTTTTTGATATTTGATTTTTTCCATGATATTTTTTTGCAACCATGTCGTCACATTCATTAAAGGGTGACAACATTTCTAGGTTGTCAGCTCTTCGGAGCAGGATTCCGCACAGCCGTACATAATAAAATTAATACTAATAATGGAAATAAACAAGAGATTATCATGAAACACAGTTACCAAGGTGAATGTACATGATACTTCTCTAAATTCTCTCAGCGTATCCAGTTCAAATTACTAATACTGACCTGCAAGGCCATCTATAACATGTCTCCCCCATGTATCTCTGAACTAATCTCCCTATATCTTCCTCATGTAATCTCCGGTCCTCCCAAGACCTCCTTCTCTCCTCCACACTTATTCGCTCCACACCCGTTCGCCTCCAAGACTTCTCCCGAATATCCCCCATCCTCTGGAATTCTTTGCCCCAATATGTCCGACTATCAACCACATTCGGATCCTCCAGACGGAACCTGAAAACCTACCTCTTCAAGAAAGCCTACAGCCTGCAATGACCCTGCTGCCTCCTCACCACTACTGGAGCTACCGCCTCACCATCACTGGAGCTGCTGTAACCCCCCAACCTACTGTCTCCTTCCCAACCATCCTGTAGAATGCAAGCCCAAAAGGGCAGGGTCCTCTCTCCCCTCTGTATCAGTCTGTCATTGTTAGTTTGTTTACTGTAAGTGATATCTGTAATTTGTATGTAACCCCTTCTCATGTACAGCACCATGGAATCAATGGTGCTATATAAATAAATAATAATAATATTCCTGACTAATTTCCCTGTTCATCATCCACTCTCCAGAATGACCATGTCCAGTCTATAATCAGGGGCTGACTAGCAAATTTTAGCCTGGGGCGAAAGATGTACAGCACTGGCCCAGGTGTGGTGGTCCAAAAATAAAGGAGTCATCCAGAAAGAAAAAAATGAACCTTTTAAAGAGAAATGTCATTTTCAATTACATTTAGTCCTTTACTCTTTAATAGTAGTTCGTTGATGTTCCTGCTGTTAAGGATGCCAGTAGACCAGGTGGCCATGGGAGTTTCACTGTCTTCTGGTCAGTGTTACAAGCTAGAGTCCTTGGGTCCTGTCTCTTCATTATAATTATTCTTCCCACCAGCCTCAAACCAACTATACTGAAGAGTGAAGAGATGGGACAAAAGGGTGCAACATGGAGCCCTAGCCGGAAGCCAAAAAAAAATTTGGTCTCCTGGTTTACTGATATTTCAACATAGAAATAAGGAAAAGTTGTTTTCTCTGTTTCAAGACAAAATGAGGCGCCCCTGAGGCTCAGTCGCCACAGAGGTACTGCACCTCCTCCTGAGGTGTGGTATCCCACCATCCAGGTAAGGTGGAGAATCCTGACCACGCTCCAACACCTGCACCCCAGACCACAAAGTAGTGTAGCAAAGCACCTTTGGCGGCTCCCTGCTTGGAGTATAGCAAAGCACCCATTGGTGGCTCCCTGCTTGGAACACGAAACGTGCTGGGAGGTGGGTGGAGTTAGATTACATTACAAAGAGCGGGAAGAGTTTTAGGATGACAGTTAGTAGTTAGCGAGTTTGTTAGAGAGTGGGAGAGAAGAAGATCCCCGGAGAGAGGGATGGATGGATGGAAGTGCTGCAGCAGATCCCAGTGACCTGGGTCTGCTGGCACGGGAAAGGAAGAAAGATCGAGAGCAACGTAGACTGGAAGCCTGACTCTCCATAGAGAGGAAGATCAGTACGGAACGTGAGGAGTAAAAGAGAACAGAGGACGTGGGTTAGAAGAGAACCCTTCCTAGAAGTTCTAAGCGCAAGGCTGGGGCCCGGTCCCCGAGGTTGTACGGATACTAATGGTCCTGCAGCAGACACCGGAGGAATAGAAGTAGTGACCACTTTATTCCCACACAAGACTTGGGGGCACAACAGCAACATAATAGTGAGTCGGGACTTAGTAGCAAGGAGTCCCCGAAGCAGGCTACAGCTGTCTGCCGTACAAGTAGAGTTCATAAGAACATCAGACAGGAGGAACTCCAGTGTAACTCAGTACTAGGAGTACTTCACCTAAAGGCGCTATAAGAGGAGACGTTCAGAAAGGTACATGTTGGCAGAGTGTTGGAAAGGAGTATTCCATCTGGCCTGGGGGTTGACTGATTCCCTGACCTGGAGGACACGGCACGGAGGCAGGCACCTGTTTGTACAACGGACTGTGAATAAAGCTTTGGAACTGCACGCCCTGGTGTCCTCCACTTATTCCTGCGCCAACCTGTCCAGCACTGCTACATCCCTTGCACCTGACATTGCACAATCTACGTGTCACTCCATTTACTCTGCCCTGGGACTACAGCCCTGCCTGTGGAGGGCTATACCATCACTGCTGCACCACACCATCTGTCCCAGAGGATCTGTCTGCAGCGTCAGCTTAAACCTTCATTGCCAAACACCACAGGTGGCGTCACGAATCACTTATAAACTTTCATCACCACAAGCACACTGAAACAACCCCTTTTACAATGGGCACCCAGGGCCACGGGCTGGGTCACAACTGCCGTGACATCTATTGAAGCTCATCAGGCCCGGTACCGAGTACCCCACAGCCCTGGGAGGGCGACCCAAAAACATCTAGTCAAAAATAAAGGGAGTAGAAGTGATTGAAAAATGTTAACATTTTTTATAAAGAAAAATGTAGAGTAATGTATAGTTAACTTAGGACTGCTATTTAATAAACAGGTTTTTTTTTTATTGCTGGTCAACCCCTTTAACTTTCTCATTTCTGTAAAAAGGCAGCACAGATAACCAGGCTTTAAATGAACCCATCAGTATGAGACAACCAATCAACCTACAGTAATTACATCACCAAAGTATATATATATATATATATATATATATACTACTCAGCATCCCCCAGAATGAGTTTACAGAATTTAAGCCTAGCCCATGTATATAGACATCCAGTCCAGTACCCTCTTGTGACGACAAAGCATTTCATCTTAATTATCCAAACGTCTATCTTCAGTAAGCCAGCAGGTTCGAGTTGGTGGTCTTTCGGCGTAGTAGTTGCTGGGCCCAGTTGCTGAGGCGTTGACGGAGTCTTCGCGCCCTCCGGCGCGCTGGTGACTCTGGAGCCCCACAGGCCCCGGCGGAGTCCTTGGACAGGTGGGCCGCAGGCCCCGGCCTGGGGCAAGCGGTAGCGATGGGTGGTGGCGAATGACAGGCCACCTGCGAAGCTAGCGGCTGCGGCGGGAAGTCCGCGGTCAGCAGAGGCCTGGCCCCTGCTGCGGACCGGAGCGGGACAGTGGTGGTCACCGACGGCACGGTACTTGCCACGGCCACGGGCAAGAGTGGGGCGGCGGCCGCCGCGGGTGACCGCGGATAGGCTACAGCCGCAGGCTGAGAAGAGGCGGCAGCGGCCAGGGGTTGAACTGAGGCCGCAGTGGCCGTGGGCTGGAGCGGGGCAGCATGTCTCAGCCGGTCGCCTTGGCACCGTCTCTCTGGAGTCCTCGGTGAGAGTCCTCTCTGGCACTGGTGGGTTGCTCTAGCTTCCAGTCACTCTCACGCTCTCCTGCAGTCTCTGTCCCGGTCTGCTGACTCATCGTCCGGGGAATTCCCTGCCTCCTTTATACTGGTCCCTCCCCCAGCCCATCTGTCTGTCAGAACGAGCCGTCCCCGAATTCTGTCCCCCGGAGACAGTTTCCCCCGGAGCCCAGATGACGGCTCCTTTGGTTCCGGCCCGAACAATCGACGGGGGCCGTTCCTCTCACACTCCCCCACCCTATATGCTCGCCAGTCCTCGGGCGAGGGTTTTTGTAGACTTGGGTTAGTTTTTTGAGACGACAGTACTTGTCGCCATACGAACTGGTCCTGTTCGTAACGTTCAGGGGGTTTGCCAGCTGTTGACCGCTTGGAGCGTCGAAGCTCGGGTGTAGTGGAGTCTTCTGGGGTGGTGGAGGGTGGTCAACTAGTTGGTTCTGGTGGGAATTCCGAATCTACTGTAGTGCCACTACTGGGGCGCCCCGCAGATGTGACAGGGAAGTCCTCTTCGTCATCCAGGTCCCAGACCGTAGGCAGGGGGTCAGGGACCTGGGGGGTTGGTTCGGGCCGTGGGGGTCGGTAGACGTACATGGTCATAACGTGTTACGGTGCACAACCCGAGTGAGAGGCTCGTCATTTCCTTCAGATTGTATTTCGTACACAGGCCCGTCGGGGCTTATTCGGCGCAACACTCGGTTCGGGTTCGCTTTCCACCGGGGTTCTAACTTGTTTTGGGGGCGTTGATCAAGTACAAGTACCCGATCCCCAGCTTGAAAGTCAATGGGTGGGGCAGTGCTCCCCCTTGGTGTTCTAGATCTTGGAGCTTCATGTGGACGATACGGTGGAGGGTCTGCAGCCGATGTCGGTGGTTTCGGACCCACGAGGCTACCCCGGTCCAGGGTTGTGGTTCCTCCGGGTTCAATTCCACCTCCGTAATTCCTTTGCCTTCTCGTCTGAACAGCAATGAGTAGGGGGTGTAACCAGTCACTCGATGCACCCGATTGTTATATACCGACACTAGCTCGGGGACATATTCAGACCAGCGGGTCTTGCGGTCACTCTCCAGGGTGCGCAGCATTTGGATTAGTGTACAATTGAATCGCTCGCAGGCTCCGTTCCCCTGCGGGTGGTATGGCGTAGTCCGCGATTTATCGATACCGTAAAGATGGTGTAGCTCTTCCATGACTTTTCTTAGGAAGCACGCTCCTTGATCCAAATGTATTCGTTGTGGACAGCCATACACTTGAATAAAGTTCTTACAAATCGCATACGCGGCTGACTCCGCTGTTTGGTCTCGAGTGGGGGTGACCACGGCGAACTTGGTGAAATGGTCCACCATAACGAGACAATGTTCATACCCTTGATAGGCAGGACCTATGGTCAGATAATCCACCGTAAGAAGCTCCAGAGGGGCTGATGTTCCAATCGTTTGCACCGGGGCTCGCTGCGCAGGGGTTTTAGCGAGCTCGCACGGGCGGCAGGTTCGACAAGCTTCTTCTACGGCAGCGTGCAAGCGTGGGTGGTACACCATCTGCTGCAACTATTGTAAAGTCTTTTGAGCACCAAAGTGATCCCCTTTTTCATGGGCTTCCCGGGCCAGTAGGTTGAGATGGGCTCCGGGCACGATCACCTGCCATATCGTAGCTGATGTAGTTCGTGACATGGCTTTTCAATATAAAAGTCCCTTTTTGATGACTAGTTTTTCCCACTGGCGCAGCATCAGCAGCATATCTTGGGTCAAATTCTGTCTCTGCAAGCCCGTGGGCAATTTACCGGTGGCCACCCATCGGCACAGGAGTCCAATTTCTGTATCTTCTTGTTGCTGCTGGATCCAGTTGTCACGGGGTTGTCCCAGCATCACTCCTAGGCGTCCCGGATGAGGCACTTCTTGCGTGTTGACTGTAAGCGCAGCAGTGATGAGGGCGAACGGCGTCTCATCTGCTTCTAATTTGTCGTCTTGGTTCCTCCCTGGGGTGGTGTGTCGGATTCTGGAGAGCGCGTCGGCGTGCACGTTTTCAGCTCCCCATTTGTAGATGATTTTATAATTGAATTTGGCCATCTGAGCCACCCACCGCTGCTCGAGGGCCCCCAGTTTGGCATTCTCCAAATGGTCTAACGGGTTGTTATCAGTCCGCACTGCTACTTTGGAGCCCGCCAGATACTCTGCGAATCGCTCCGTCATTGCCCACACTACCGCAAGGATCTCAAGCTTAAAGGAGCTGTAATTGTCCGGGTTGCGTTCTGAGTCATGCAGCGACCGGCTACCATAGGCGATCACTTTCTCCCGGCCATCCTGCACCTGTGACAACACAGCTCCTAGTCCCTGGAGGCTCCCGTCGGTATGCAGGATGAACAGTTGCGAAAAATCCGCATATGCCAGTACCGGGGTGTCCGAGAGAGCAGCTTTGAGGTCTTGAAACGCATCCTCTTGCTGTTACTGCCACTGGATCCGGCCCCCTTCAGCAGGTCCTGCAGGGCTCAGGCTCGGCGTGCAAAATTCTTCACGAACCAACGGTAGTAGCCGGCCAACCCCAAGAAGGCCCGCACATCCTTTACCGTCTCGGGGGTAGGCTACCCCTGGATGGCAGTGACCTTTTCTAGGGATGGTTGAACGCCCTCTGCCGAGATGGTATGCCCCAGGTACTCGATCTGGGTGCGGAACAGGTGGCATTTCTGGGGCTTTACCTTTAACCCGTACTTCTGCAGCCGGCCGAGCACCTGCCCCAACCGCCTCAGGTGGTCCTCGAACGTGGCGGAATAGATAATGATATCGTCCAGGTATATCAACGTGACTTCAAAGTTGAGGTCTCCTAGACACTGCTCCATCAACCGCTGAAAAGTTCCGGGGGCGTTGGCCAGCCCAAACGGCATCCGATTGAACTCGAACAGTCCAATGGGAAGGATGAATGCCGTCTTGGCTCTGTCTTCCTCCGACATCGGTACCTGCCAGTACCCGCTGGCCAGGTCAAGGGTCAAAAAGTATTTTGCGATCCCCAGGGTGGACAGAGACTCTTCTATGCGGGGCAGTGGATACAAATCCTTGATGGTGCAGGCGTTCAACTTTCGGTAATCCACGCAAAAACGGAGAGTGCCATCTTTCTTCCGAACCAGGACAATAGGGGCCACCCAAGGGCTTTGGCTTTCTCGTATGACCCCCTTCCGGAGCATTTGGGTTAACAGAGTTTTCACTTCCTGATATAGCTGCGGTGGTATTTGCCGATACTGCTCCCGGATGGGGGCCGCTCCTGCCGTGGGGATCCCATGCGTGATGGCCGTGGTACATCCGAAGTCATCCTCGTGGCTGGCGAAGACACTGTAATATAGCCCAAGGAGTATCTCTACTTGGAGAAGCTGGGCTGGAGCTAGGCCAGAATGTTCAGCCCGCATTCTCTCCAGAATGACTCGACCTTTCTCTTGGGCCGCGGATGCGGCAGCCTGTTGGGTTCGTACCGTTACTGCCCAGGGATCTTTGGGTTGCACCCGCAACTGGACTGCGGGGTCCGGCAGTGGCTCCTCCAATGGCCTTACTAGTTTGGCCATTTCGGCCCGGGACTTCAGGGTGATATCCTGATCTTCCAGGTTGACACAACGTACCAAGACAGTCCCCTCCCGTACTGTGGCCAGGGAGCGGGACACCAGGATGCCAGGGTGCAGGTGCTCTGAGTAACATGGTTCCACCAGCACCTCCATGCCCTCCAGTGGTATTGGGGCGCGGATCGGCAGAGCCACCACCGTCTGCCCCAGAGGAAGCACAAGTGGGGGGGCCGCCAGCGCGATGACCTTGCCCAGCGCCTCACCCTCCTGACACTCCTGGAGCACTCGTGCCTCCCGCACCAACCACTGGAAGACCTGCCCCTGGGCCGTGCGAGAACCCCACTGACTTAGGGTCTCCTGCGTGAAATCGTTGAGGAGTAGATTGCCGAACTCCCGCAGTACATTCATTCCCAAGATGATCGGATGACGGTCGTTAGTTTCTCCTTGAGTCAGGACCACTCCCCGGCGACCGAGGGATTTACCACACAATGTCATCTGAAGCCACACCACCCCGGCGACAGGTACCGGCAGTTGGTTTGTGGCCGCTAGTCATATCTTGGGTCCCCACTGGGGCCTTGCTGCTTCTGGGAAATGCTGCTGGAAGTAGGTTGCCGGCATGGTCATCACCTGAGACCCCGTATCCACTAGGCACCGCACAGCACAACCCTCAACTTCGGCCCATACTATTGGGCACTTAGCGACCAGTTCTTCGGGACTTCCACCACCCCTTGTTGTGGCTTCTGGCTCCGAGCGGCGTCCCCCATGCCCGGAGCCCTCTAGTTTAATGCCCGCCGGGGTGGACATCTCCCACGCCGCAGACACTCCTGTGAGAAGTGGCCCAGTTCTCCACACTCATAGCACTGGGGCGGTGAGGCTCGGCCACCCCGGGTACTGCGAGGCCCCCAGGGCCCGGAATTGTAGCCAGGTCGGCCGGGAGCGGACTCCGTTCTTTTCTTCACTTTGGCCAGCTCGCCCCGGATACTCTTCAGTTCTCGTCTCATTTCCTCAATCCATTGAGGTTCCTTGACAACGCTTATGGAGGACTCCATGCTCCGGGCCTTTCCCACAGGAGCCGTCATCCCCTGCTCTTGCTCTCGCACACGGGCCTGACTCCCCACTTTGGAAAAGGCTAAACGTGGGTTCACTCGGACCTGTTCCCGCAATGCCTGCTTAATTAGCGGGTCCCGGAATCCAGTCACTAGCAGGTCACGCAGGGTAATGTCGATGGGCCCTACCCCTATTCCGTCCTTCCTTTCTATGGCGGTGTGTAGCTCCTGGAGGGCGTTCATATATTGGGTGATGGTCTCCCCCTGCATCCGACTGAACAACTGGGTTCTCAACTCTCCCACTTCTGTTGGATCCCCGTGGGTCTCTTCCAGGATCTGTAGGACCCTGGCGAAGTTGTTACGACGCCCCGGGGGTCTCAACATTACCGACTTCCGGGCCTCCCCATCTAGCGCCATAAGGGCCACCTCAGCCTCTAAATCGGGGGTCATGGGGTGCATGCGGAAAAGGCCCCGCATACATTCTGTCCAGCTCCACAACAGCGTATCGGAGCCAGAAAACCGGGGCAGGTTACTCAGCATAGCACCCAGGGAAATGCTGGAGCGGGGACCCCCGTCATCCACCCTGCTCGCAGCCCCACTCTGATCAGGCGCACCGCCGTCTGCGCTCGGAGACTGCATCCTGCCGACTACACCAAATGTGGTAATTGCAGGTACACAGGTTGCAGTGACGAGTCGCCAGACATGTTGGTGCTTTCTAAAATAACGTTTATGAGACTAGAGGGAACTTTCCTCAGTCTCAGCCTGATCGCCAACAGAGGTAACTCGGCTTGCCCTCACAGGGGCTCTATACAAGCAAACACAAATAGGTAGAACACGACTACTTCCGGCAATAGCCGGTCACTATAAGGCCGTGGTATGGCCGACTACGGGTCCTTAATTATAAAGTCAACTTAGCTGTCCAGACTTCCCTCGCCATTCGGGTTGGTGGTCTTTCGGCGTAGTAGTTGCTGGGCCCAGTTGCTGAGGCGTTGACGGAGTCTTCGAGCCCTCCGGCGCGCTGGTGACTCTGGAGCCCCACAGGCCCTGGCGGAGTCCTTGGGCAGGTGGGCCACAGGCCCCGGCCTGGGGCAAGCGGTAGCGATGGGTGGTGGCAAATGACAGGCCACCTGCACAGCTAGCGGCTGCAAAGGGGAGTCCGCGATCAGCAGAGGCCCAGCCCCTGCTGCAGACCGGAGTGGGACAGTGGTGGTTGCCGGCGGCACGGCACTTGCCATGGCCACGGGCGAGAGTGGGACGGCAGCTGCCATGGGTTGAACTGAGGCCGCAGTGGCCGCGGGCTGGAGCGGGGCAGCAAGTCTCGGCCGGTCGCCTTGGTACCGTCCCTCTGGAGTCCTCAGTGAGCGTCCTCTCTGGTACTGGTGGGTGGCTCTAGCTTCGAGTCGCTCCCACGCTCTCCTGCAGTCTCTGTCCCGGTCTGCTGACTTATCGTCCGGGGAATTCCCCGCCTCCTTTATACTGGTCCCTCCCCCAGCCCGTCTGTCTGTCAGAACGGTCCGTCCCCGAATTCTGTCCCCCGGGGACAGTTTCCCCCGGAACCCAGGTGACGGCACCTTTGGTTCCGGCCCGGATACTCGACGGGGGCCGTTCCTCCCACACATACAGAATGGTACAGGGGAGCCATGCATACAGGATGGGACAGGGGAGCCATGTATACAGGATGGGAGGGTGGGAGCAGAGCCATGTATACAGGATGGGAGGGTGGGAGCGGAGCCATGTATACAGGATGGGAGGGTGGGAGCACAGCCATGAATACAGGATGGAAGGGTGGGAGCGGAGCCATGTATACAGGATGGGAGGGTGGGAGCGGAGCCATGTATACAGGATGGGAGGGTGGGAGCAGGGCCATGTATATAGGATGGGAGAGTGGAAGCAGAGCCATGTATACAGGATGGGAGAGTGGGAGCGGAGCCATATATACAGGATGGGAGGGTGGGAGCAGAGCCATGTATACAGGATGGGACAGGGGAGCCATGCATACAACAGGGGGAGCCATACAGAGCTGGACAGGATGGGGGTAACCACACATACATTTTCTGATGATTAGAAAGTAATCAGCATGTACAGTACTCCAGTACAATTTTTCTTAAGTGCTCAATGCTCCATTTCCTTGTAGGTTCCTATCATCATTAGCAGTGACGGTCATCAATAGA
This sequence comes from Dendrobates tinctorius, assembly GCF_039654945.1. NCBI lineage: Eukaryota > Metazoa > Chordata > Amphibia > Anura > Dendrobatidae > Dendrobates > Dendrobates tinctorius. The sequence goes on along the minus strand of NW_027361803.1, from coordinate 7,573,204 downwards.
AGTAGCCCAGTGCTCCCACTGAAACAGAGAAACAAGCCAGGTATTCCCACTCATTCAAAACCTATGGTGAGTTGAGTCACATTATAAATGTTATAATTTAATGATAAGTATGCACTGCTAAACTACAACTGCGTCCATAGCCCCGCCCCCTTATGACCAAAGCCCCACCCCTGTCACACCTCCATCCCCGCCCTGCCAGGCCATGGAAGAATGGTCTTGCTTGATGCCGGTCCCTGGTGCAAAAAAGGTTGGGGACCACTGCTCTACAGGATAGCTACCAGATCATGGCTCCATCACGAAAGACACAGATTTGACATTGTACAGGATGCTAGTTTAAGGGACCAGGGCCCTGGCTGAAAGAATACATATCTTCTCCATTAACCATCACTGAACTCATGGATACGTTTGGGGAAGCCAGTATTTGGACCCACCGGTCACCTGGCTCAATGGAGATGTCTGGAGAAGCCTGATTGTGACCCGCCAGTCACCTAGCCTTGTATCTGAATGGACTGTCAGCTTCCTCAGCTTGTTACCTCTTCTCTGTGCTTGCCACAGGTGGGGGTTGTCGGCCCTGGAAGCTCTGAAGTCATAGCTGCTCTTATCCCTGCAAGTCAGCCGAAGGGTGAGTCTCTGTAATTTTTCATCATCTTGACTATTTTGCTGGGACTGCTCTATGTGTTATTTGCCTGTTTTATGGTTCAATAAAGTATTGCTACACTGTCCTACCCTCACCCTGTGTTGTCTGAGTAGTACTAAAAGGAAAGTGGGGGTTCAGTGGGATAAGCCCTGGTCCATGCCGCTTTGGCTAGTGGACTAGAGCGCCTGCTGACCCCCCGTGTCTCCACACCCCTGTATACAAACCCCAGACCAGAACTCCCAGTGTACAAACACAAGACCCGAATGACCTTGTAAAAAAACAGGCCAAACACATGATATATAGAAACTCCAAATCAGAACCCCTTATATATAGACCCCAAGTCAAATCCACCATGTATAGAGATCTCACCCTGTATAAAAACCCCAGATCAGACCCACTCTGTATAATCTCCCTATGTTATTTTGCATCATTATATACTTAAATTCAATTTGTTTTCTCTTGAACTTTCCATATATGCTGTAGGTGGAAATTTTGGGGAGCATGGTCAACAACATGTTCTCACATTCCATGTACATCCCCAACTGTTTTTATCCCTCCATTTTAGGTTTCTTATCACTCCAATAGATGAACCAACGCTTAAATGAATCCCCACCCCCAAAAATACGCTAACATCCATGCCGTCTCCCACCCCACAAAACTTTATTTATCTTAAACATTTTAACAGTAGGGGCAAGATATAAAGTTGCATCCATAATGAGGGTTTCCTTCACTCTTTAACGTCAGTGGGCAACATCAGCATGAATGACTCATAAATTTGACCTAAAACTACATTATATTTTTGTAAAAGCAGACAAAAAGCACTAAATCAAACAAATGAGTTAAAAGTATTACACTTTATCATTTTGTTAAATGTTTTCAATCAATTGGGTGACAATCAGGAGTGAGTGTGCAACCTGTTTTATTTAAAAGACAAGGATTATTCAAAGTCTGATCTTCACAACAGAAGTTTGTAGAAGTAGATCTGGCATGATCAATGGAGATTTGAGCCTTAAATTAGATGGTTAGTGCTGAATGAGAGCCTTCCTTTGCCATCCCATTGGTTCTCCTGCAAAATAATCACAGGATGATGGCAAGATCTTTTTGAGGGAACCTGTTGAACCACAGGCATGTCAGCTCACCAGCCTGAGACCGATCTATGGAGGCTTCTATGACTAACAGTTCTTTCTCTATACACACACGGGAGAGACCTGTCAGTCATGGTCAGTGGGGCAGGAAGAAACAGCCGGGGATCAGACTCTTGGGCTAGTCATCTGAGATGCATAGTCTCCTGTTGGCTTTTCAAAGTATGTTTTCTCTGAAATGCCGCAGCGTAAGAGTAAAACATACATGTCTGCAATAATGATTCAAGATGTCTGCCATTTAGGTAACATGAGTCTTAAAACAGGTTCCCTTTTAGGCTACAGTCATGGCCAAAAGTGTTGGCACACTTGAAATTGTTTCAGAAAATTAAGTTTTTGTCCCAGATAATTATTGCGATTACGCTTTTTGTTATACACATGTTTATTTCCTGAGGAAAAAAATGCAAATTGGACTTCATTTCACACAAAACCCAAAAACTGGACAGGACAAAATTGTTGGCGCCTTTCAAAAATTGTGGGTAAACAACTTTGCTTCAAGCATGTGAAGCTTGTTCAAATTCACCTGTGGCAAGTAACAAGTGTGGGAAATATGAAAATCACACCTGAAACTAGATAAAAAGGGGAGAAGTTGACTCCATCTTGGCATTGTGTGTTTGTGTGTGTTAAGCATTGAGAACAGAAAGAGGAGAAGAGAACTGTCTGAGGACTTGAGAACCAACATTGTTGAACAATATAAACAATCTCAAGGTTACAAGTCCATCTCCAGAGATCTTGATGTTCCTTTGTCCATGGTGGGCAACATAATCAAGAAGTTTACAACCCATGGCACTGTAGCTAATCTCTGTGGACGTGGATGGCAGAGAAAAATTGATGAAAATGTAAGGGTGATGGACCGGAGTGTCGCGTTCCTACCCCTGAAAATATCAACCACGTTGTGTGTATATTGTCCTGCGTCTTTTATATGTATATATATATATATATATATATATATATATATATATATATATATATGAACAACGACAAAGCAAAGTCCAGCAATAACGTGAGCAATCCAGGATGCTGTTAAAAAATTTTTTCTTTTTATTCATAAATCCATTAAAATGCAATGGTCCAAGCAGTTCAAAACAGCAATAGCGCAGGAAAGTCGTGCAGATAGGACTACGCGTTTCAGCGGTAGAACCCGCCTTCTTCACGGTCCAGAATGCTTTGTCGTTGTTCACATTTGTATGGATGGACTCCTACATCCAGATCCGGGCACAACGGAGTTAACCAGGTCAGCTGAGGTTCCAGGTGGTTCACAGAAGTGAGCTGGTCTACATTGTTGGATATATATATATATATATATATATATATATATATATAGTGTCAGGTGATATGTTCCTGTGTGATGTAGTAATGTTAGTGGTATACAGCGCAGAATGTGAATATATAGGGACGTATGGTTTAGTAAGGCGTAGTACATAAGGTAGGTAGTATAAGATAGTTAACTGTAGTCAGGTAGTGACATTGGGGTAAGATAGTGTTAATGTTCAGGACTAGCCTATATGGAATAAATGTTAGGGCAAGTGATTATTTCCTGTAGATATTTAGATAGGGTCGAGTTCAAGTACAAGTAGGTGTCTGTGAGCAGGGGCAGGGCTGCCATTTTGAATGTACTACAAGAAAAGAAGACTAAGGGACAAGGGAATAGCAGGATACTGAAGTGACTGATGAGACAGTGTGGCCTTCCAGAAAAGGGATCTTTGGAAAGGACAATGTGTCACGAGAAACCCTGGGCTTGCAGAACAGTAAAGGTAACAGACCAAAACAGGACTGATTTGGTGGGACTAGTGGGGGTCCTGAGGGCTAGATCCAGGGCGCCAGTGTTGCAAGAAACCACTGCACAAGTAGAGAGACTTGCTGGTCATGAATATGACAACAAGCTAGGCTCTGACGAAGTAAGGTGAAACAGTGTGTTTCACTGGCCATGGTGTAGAGCACAGCTGAAGGATACTGTGTGCATGAAAATGCATTATACTGCGAAGAAAAAAGGTTCATAAGACTTTGTACCCACTACCCTTTGTTCATGACCCTTATCAAGTTACCATTCAGTAAAGACTATGTTTTAGCACGGGAGTCTCATTTATTGAACTGTGGAACATACCACCGGCTACAGGCAGCCTGCACGGGCGTAAGGCTCACACAGCACTAACACCAACACCCAGCCAGTACCTACACTTTCATGGAGCACATCGGGGCATAAAAGGAAAAGATGAGCGCCTCGCCCGCTATTACCCCGTGCCGCAATACAGAAGGATTCAACGCAGGATAGTCCAGTTGGTGGATAAGCAGCCCCAGTCAAGTTACAAAGAAATTCAAGCTGTTCTGCAGGCTCAAGTTGCATCAGTGTCCGCCCAAACAATCCATAGACAGTTGAATGAAATGAAATGAAACACTATAGCAGAATACCCAGGAGAACCCCACTGCTGACACAGAGACATAAAAATCCACACTGCAGTTTGCCGAAATGTACATAACTATACGAAAATCCTTCAGGGAAAGCATTTTGTGGACAAATGAGACCAAGATAGAGCTTTTTAGTAAAGGACATCATTCTACTGTTTACTGAAAATGGAATGAGGCCCATGAAGAAATGAACACAGTACCTACAGTCAAATATAGTGGAAGTTCAAAGATTTTTGGGGTTGTTTTACTGCCTTCAGCACTGGGTGCCCTGACTGTGTACAAGGCATCATAAAATCTGAAGATTACCAAAGGATTTGAGGTCGCAATGTAGTGCCCAGTGTCAGAAAGATGTGCTTTTGGTCATGGGTCTTCCAGCAGGACAATGACCCTAAACATACTTCAAGAACCACCCAGAAATGGATGCAAACAAAGCGCTGGAGAGTTCTAAAGTGGCCAGCAATGAGTCCGGATCTAAATCCCATTGATCATCTGTAGAGAGATCATATAATTGCTGTTGGGAGAAGACATCTTCAAATATGAGAGACTGGTATCAGTTTGCAAAGAGTGGTCCAAAATGCCAGCTGAGAGAGGAAGAAGCTTGTTGATGGTTACAGGAATTGATTGATTGCAATTATTTGTTCCAAAGGCTGTGCAACCAAATATTAAGTTGAGGGTGTCAACAATTTTGTCCTACCCATTGTCACGCTCATGCCCTGACTGGTGGGCGTGAGCCAGGGGGTTGTGGCCCCGCTGTGCCACAAATCAGACTACCCTGGAAGGGGTAGTCTGGAAGACAGCTGCCTTGGTTTTCACTTGAGCCTCTGATGGTGAGGTCAGGCTTGTGCGGCAGGCAGCTGTCAAGTGCCATTCCAGGGTGGTGTCTGGCTGTGACTACTGATCCCACTTGGGGAGCCGATACAGGTGACAGGCACGAGTAGCAGACAGGCAGGTGAGCACAGCGGTCATGGCTGAGACACAGGCAGGCGGATGCAGCTGAGACACTGGCAGGCGGGCATGGCTGAGACACTGGCAGGTGGGTACGGCTGATACACTGACAGGCGGGCACGGCTAAGACACTGGCAGGTGGGCACGGCTGAGACACTGGCAGGCGGGCACAGCTGACACACTGGCAGGCGGGCACGGCTGAGACACTAGCGGGTGGGCATGGCTGAGATACAGAGACAGGGACCAACTGGAAAGGCACAGGGACATGGACAGGAAGGAGTGGTGTATGGAATAGGTAGGGTCCTGTTCACACAGCCGGTCCAAGTACTGGCACTGACAGGAAGGAATGGTGTATGGAGGAACAGATAGAGACCTGTTCACACAGCAGGTGCAGGTACTGGTACTGGCAGGAATAAATGGAGTATGAAGGAACAGGTTTGGACCTGTTCACACAGGAGGAGAACCGCAAGGCTGCAGAGAAGAGCTGTAGAGCAGCAAGAGGTTCTGCAGCAGCAGAACCAGAACAAAGCAGAATCGCAAAAGTACGGAGCACAGACAGAGCCACAAGAGTACAGAG